>NC_035433.2:126529694-126650012 GCF_002127325.2 Helianthus annuus | reverse complement strand
CTATCGACAAATTACTTTTTAATAATTGATGGTAGAGTTGACGGATTGTCCATATCTTGGGAGAAATGGATTATTTATAATTTTCTTTTGAAAATTTTCTAAGCCCCAAAGGCCAAAACCAATACCCCATTTATATAAAAAAAAAGGTTGCAACGACATTTTTGTCATGTAACATATTAAGCATCTCTAGTTTATCTCGTTCATTTAATGGAATATATATAGGAGAAATAAGGAGAAAACTCATTTTCATGAAAAACTAAAAATCTTTAGTAAAAACACACAGCATACTGCTTGGATAAATGCATGTGCTCCGCAAGGCAAAAAACAGTGTATACACATGTATAATACATGATATATTTACACATGTGTAACAATACGTTTGTTTTTTCAAAATTATTATTTTTCGTATAATGCATATATACAGTATATCCAAAAAATAAAAAAAATCGAAAAAATGTACTATTATATTACACATGTGTAATACTAAAAACGCCCCATGGGGACCGCAAGCAAATTTCCATGAAGCCCGCGACGTGTCTTTGCTAGAGTTTTTAGTTTTCTCATTTATAACGAGTTTTCTCATGATCTTTTTCATATATAACCTAATTATGACAATCCTTTATCAAAAATGGAATACAATGATCTGTATAGCCAATCTAAAATTGAAATACGTTATTATAATTTTCTTTGAGTATTAATAATGATTAATTGTGTTTTATATGTGATGATGCTTTAAATTCCCCGGTTAGAAAGAATGTCACGAGCCTCGCTTATAATTTTAGAAACAAAGTCACATATATTGAATTATTAGTGTGGTATTAAAAGACATGTTAGGGTGTGTATTGCATTATAAGACTCAAATGTTGTTGCATACCTTAGGGATGATGGATCACTCTCGCCATGTGAGTCGATAGTGTGGGTGTGGTACGTGCAAGTCCTTAAAGATATATCCTTTAGAGGCAAGTAACATCAGAAAATAAAATTTTGTTTTTGAATACGTTTCTCCCACCTAAATTGATTCAGGCGTCAAGTGTGTCTAGCTAGGGATATTGGAGAGCATAGTTCTTTGGATACTCGCTATTATATTCTTTGATTGTGCTCTATCTAAAATGTGGGCTCATAGCGATCAACATCATAAAATACATTTGATGCACGTCTGATGTCTGATTAAACATTTATTTTTTAGACGTGTGTTGTATCAATATTATAAGTTTAAATGATGAGTTTTCATCGCATATGATAATATAATCTCTATATTCGTAACTTTATCATAAATGCTAACGCTACTTGATATATACTTGATGGACCACCAATTTGTACATACTAAAATACTTGATATATTTAGAAACCATTGAAATCCGTCTTTGTCACTTGATGGGGTTTATATTTTGTAAATTACTTAGCAACCATCTCTTACCTTACTTTCAAATAATGTTTGTTTTTGAGCAAATTCATTGGAGAAAAGTTGAAAGCAAAGCAAAGGTCCATTAGAAGTGGGGAATGACTCTTTCATGTTTCATCTATGGGCAACTTTAACTTTGGCAACGTGTTGATTGGCTACTTTCTATGAATCCAATAACACATATCCTATCTATAATATTATAAATAACAACCCCACCCTCTTTCTTGTCATTATTATTTGTACTTATTAACGTCTCAATCCTAACGCCTACTTGTGATAAGTTAAAAATAATAAATAATTCCAAAATGAAGTAGTGATATGTATTAGATTTGTCGATCTCAAAGTTGTTTGTAGATAAACTAAAATAACATCATGATGTGAGTGACCACATGTCAACATTTTATTAGACTTCATTTGTATTACATTTGATTATACATCAAATAATCCAAAAAATGATCATACCATTAATATTGGCTTTGCCTCCATATTGCCCTAAACATCAAAGCATATGACATGTGCTACATTTAAGCTTTATTAAAGATTTAAAGGTAGGATGTTTTAGCGTCAAAAAAAGATAGGTAATGTTCATCATCTTTTGTTGATTACACATAGGTGTGCGTTTTTTTCTATGAAACCAATGCTCTTAACGATATTCGGGTTAAAACCACCACGAGTACAATAACTATCAACGTCAACAAATATCGATACTTTTCCAAAATCATGTAAATGAATCATGTCATAACTTTGATGCCACTTTTACATGTTGAGCACAATGTAAAGGACCAAAAAGGGTATTTTTTCCAACAAATGGGCAAGACATACAAATATTCTGTTACCCCTTTGCACTTGCCTTTCAATTTCCACCTCAACCCAAATAAAATATTCACAAGTTGGCATGCTTTTTTTTAAAGGTGTAAATTATTCGCGAATTTCGAGAGGTCTAATATACGTTATCTTAACCGGGTTTGCGTTAGAGAGTTCCACCCCCTCGCATAATAGATCCCCAATTTAAACCTTTCAATGAGAAACCCCTATCACTCAGAATCGAATTTAAGACTTGGAAGGGAAAACTTACCCAGACCCACCTGAAGGGGTATGGTCCCAAAACGACCATTACCCGCATCAAACAAACCCCTACCAGTAAGCAAACCGCACCCATGCGGTCACATCCTTCGAACCCATTCGGTTCGAAGATGAATAGCTTGACCCAAGTACGAAAGAAGATGAACATATCGATGCGGCTGGCACCGCATCATATGGCCATTTTCGTCACGACAAGGGAAGCGAGCAAATAGTCTCCACATACGATGATGCGGCCAACACCGCATCTCGCGTATTTCTTGATCACAAGTAGGAGACGCGGTAACTTCAGACGTTACCACATGCAGCGATGCGGCTCGCACCGCACCCTGCATATCCAACAAGTGGACTGACACGCCAGGCAAGTGGCTGACACCACGAGGCAAGTGGCGCCGGCGACAGTCCCCTGTCAGAGCTATTAAAGCAATGGGCTGACGTGGCGTAACCCCCACGGCCGGCGAGACTGACACACCTGCAACGGTGCAGCTCGTCGTCAGCCCATCCATCAATCTCCTCCTTCACTCCTCGGCTATAAATACCGACCCCAAACCAGGTTTGAGGTATCTCTTCACAACTCTCTAACTACTACTATAATCTTGCTTTGCTTCCCAAGCAAACTACTGATTCTCACGCCGGAGAGTGGTAACAAGGAGCACCCCCCACCCCATCCTCCTTGTTACGAGTCACGGCTTGTTTCCTTGTGCAGGAGATCATCCACCGGTGACCCAGCCAGCGATCTCCGAGAGGAAGGGATTAACCCTTCTTGACGAGACCAGTGTGTTAACCCTACCCGGTTAACCATTGTTTCATCATTGGCGCCCACCGCTACTCTTAGCACTTTTTAATCCATCCCTCTCCCTCTCAAGATCATGACTGATAACCAAAACACCAATGCGGATAACCCAAATCCCCCGGTCCCAACAGGGGTCCACCCTTCGACCCCCCAACCCGGACACATTGGCACGTCCACCCAAAGGATCCCATCCTTTGCGTTCGGACACGACTTATCACAGGCCCCAACTGTGCTTCCACCAGGCGTGGACTTACACTCCTGGTACCAACAGCAGACTGACCTGCTGATAGCGGCTTACAACCGCGCTTGTACGGAAGCAAACGTACAAACTGGTCCTACTCCAATACAACACACACCTGCCAACCGTATACTCCAATACGATGGCAGGTTACACTCACGTCCGGCTTCCAGAAGCCGACATGACGACCGTGGATCATCTTACTGTTCGGTCCATACACTCAATTAGGATACTTCCTCATATGAGTCCCGCTCCAGAGGGCCAGTGCATACCCGCCTGGGCCCCTATGGGTAAGATAGGAGGCGGTCAGCCTCCAGGCGCGGCCCAGGCATCCAGAGCCGACTGGGCCCGCAACCTTACACGGAAGGGTACGGTCATACCGACCCTGACGATCAAACCTACCGCGGGGAGTCTCACGACACCAACAGCAGACCGGGAGGACGCAACTATGTTCCTCCCAGTCACCCCCGCACTACATACCTCAGGGCGGCAAAGCGCCCTGTGCACGAACCATACAGGCCAAGGGCCGCGGCCGAAAATTCAAAATTCGTCCCGCACATCGCCAACGCCGATATCACGACGACAAAATTCCCAGTCAACATTGGGAAATACAGTGGCTCGACCGACCCGGACGACCACATGAACATCTTCACAGGCGCAGGCGTCAATGGCAGGTGGGACGAACCCACCTGGTGCAATTTTTTCCCCCAGACCCTTATCGGTCTGGCGAGGGCATGGTTTGATTCTTTGCCAGTGGGATCACTGGATTCTTTCGAGGACTTGCGCGCCAAGTTCCTCGCCCACTTTAGCCAACAGCGACGCCACGAACGCGATTCGTTGGACGTCATGAACATCTGGCGAAGAGATGACGAATCGCTCGAGGCATTCGTCATCCGTTACAATAAAGAATGCCTAGAGATAGGCGACGTGGCGGACCAAATGGCGCGAAACCATTTTATTCGGGCCGTCAAAGACAGAGAGATGGTCATGACCATCTCTGGCAAGGAAGGTTTGCCTAAAAAATGGGAGGATGTCATGACCGCAGTCAAGACATATGCCCAGACACAGCGGTCGCTCGAACCGCACGTCAAAAAGGCAAAACCCCAAGCCGAAACATCCCACCAAGGGTCCAAACGTAATAACAAACGAAACCGGGATGCGGGCAATCGGGATATTACTAAACCCTATTTCCCGCAACCCAACACGTTTGACCCACAATGCTACAACCCGGCCCGAGACACTCGGGCACCAAGAAAAGAATCTCGGGACCGCAAATGGACCGAGATCAACCAGTCGCCAAGAGAGGTCCTCCTCGCGGACCCACAATTCTTGCGACCGGCCCAACCAATGAAGTCCAAGAAAAGTCAGGACCTCACACTATACTGTGAGTACCACAAGGACTCGGGCCACACCACCAACAACTGCGTCAGTCTCCGGCTGGAGATTGAGCGGGCGTTGAAAGAGGGGAAACTGCAACACCTTTTACCAGGTGGACAAAAGCCCACCAAGCATATCACCCCTCACAACGAAGGTACCTCCTCCGGAAAGAAAGCCATGTACGTGGCTCCCACCCACATGATCTACGGAGGCAAGGGTAGGCCGCGAAAAGCGGCACGAAGACCGGACAATGATTGGAAAGACGAGCAAGTCGTCTTCCCAAAAGTCCGAGGCGGACCGCGTGACAGACGCGCCGTCGTCATTTCAGGCCAGCTGGCCCATTACTGCACCGAGCGTCTGTTCATAGACCCGGGCAGTACATCCGATATAATCTACGAGCAATGCTTCAATCAATTTGATCAAGAGGACAAAGATCGGTTGCAGGCCGTAGATTACCCGCTGGCCGGATTCGCAGGGGAAACAGTCTTTCCCCTAGGTCAAATTACATTTCCCGTGCGTCTTACCAATGGTAAACACACGCGGACGGAGGAGGTAAACTTCATGGTTTTACCCCACACCTCCAATTATGATGTCCTCCTTGGGAGAGAATCCCAAGGAGATTTCAATATGATCACATCCGTCCCCCACTCCGCGGTTGGGTTCCCAACCGCATCGGGGGTTGCAATCATCTACGCCCGCAAGGACGTCATGATGACGGACGAAGCACGTCCGACAAAGGTCGCAAGGCCCACCCCCGTCGACCAACCGGAAAAATGGGTTCTCAACCCAACGCATCCGGAACAGAAGGTCACATTGGGTCACGCCTTATCCTCGACCACCAGAGCACACCTGAAGGAGCTCCTCTTCAGGAACCAAGACATCTTCGCGTGGACTCCCGCAGACATGACAGGGGTCCCACGTGAAATAGCGCAGCACTATTTGAATACCAAACCAGGTATCAAACCAGTGATCCAAGGCCAACGCCACCTTGGGTCAGCTAAAAATCAGGCGATGCAAGAGCAGATCGAAGAACTGCTCTCCGCAGGTATACTGCGGGAAGTCAAGTACCAGACTTGGTTATCCAACCCTGTCATGGTAGAAAAACCATCCGGGGGCTGGCGCATGTGCGTCGATTACAAGGACCTTAACAAGGCCTGCCCCAAGGATTGTTACGCGCTTCCGGAAATCGACGAAAAGGTCGATAACCTCGCACCATTTAGGTGGAAGTGTTTCCTCGATTGCTACAAAGGGTACCACCAGGTACAAATGGCACTTGCGGATGAAGACAAAACGGCATTCCGGACCCCAACCGGAAATTACTGCTATACAAAAATGCCGTTTGGGTTGCGCAACGCGGGCTCAACCTACCAGAAACTGATGAACGACACTTTCCGCGGTCAAATAAGCAAAAGTGTCGAAATCTATATGGACGACCTGGTCGTCATGAGCATGGAGGAAGATACCATGCTCACTGATATAGAAAGAACATTCCAAACTCTGCGAAGCGTCAACATGAAGCTCAATCCAGGGAAATGCTCGTTTGGAATGGAAGAAGGCAAATTCCTTGGGTTCATCGTCACCAAAGATGGATTCAAGGTAAACCCGGAAAAAGTGCAGGCGATCGAGCGCATGCCATCGCCTGCATCGATGAAAGATATGCAACGCCTGGCCGGAAGGCTGGCGGCACTCAACAGGTTCTTGGCTAACCACGCAGCCAAGTCATACCCTTTCATCAAGACCCTGCGAAGCTGTTCAAAGAAAGAACAATTCCAGTGGACCACAGAGGCCGAAAAGGCCTTCCAGGAGATGAAGGAGTGTTTGATACAACTCCCAACACTAACCGCACCATGCAAAGATGAGCCACTCATCTTATACCTATCCGCTGCGGACAACGCAGTGGGCGCGGTATTAATAGTGGAACGAGCGGGGGTTCAAACACCCATCTATTATATCAGCAAAATGCTCAACGACCCGGAGACGAGATACTCAATAATGGAAAAATTGGTACTAGCACTGGTACATGCTTCAAGACGGTTACGACGCTACTTCGTAAACCACATCATCACAGTGCTAACCAATTACAGGATCGGCCCGATCCTGTCCAAACCCGACATCTCTGGGAGATTAGCAAAATGGGCAATTGAGCTGGGCGCACATACAATACATTACAAACCGCGCCCTGCCATCAAAGGCCAAATCTTAGCTGATTTCGCCGCTGAAGTACCAGCGGATCGCATCCAAGAATGCGAAGAATCCCAAAATCCTGCGCCCCCACCACCCTCCTCAGAAGTATGGGCACTATTTACCGATGGTGCATCCAACGAGGACGGCGCGGGCGCAGGTCTGCGACTCGTCAGCCCTGACGGCCAAGAGCTTACATATGCCATCCGCCTCGATTTTAAAAGCACCAACAACGAGGCAGAATATGAAGCACTATTAGCCGGGCTACGTTTAGCAGTCAAAATCGGCGTGCAACATCTGGAAGCGCACGTCGATTCCTTGTTAGTTGCGGGCCAGGTACGCGGCGACTATGCCGCCAAAGGGGATATCATGATCCTCTACCTCGAGCAAGCCCTGCAGCTAAAATCCAAATTCGCTTCATTCAATATTCGACACATTAATCGAAGCGAAAACAAATCCGCAGATGCACTATCAAAACTTGCATCCACCAGCTTCCAACACTTGGCAAAGGAGGTACGTATCGAGATTTTGCAAAATCCTTCGGTTCCCCTACGCCAGGTCAGTGTCATCCAATACGGAACAACGTCATGGATGACACCAATTATCGCATACCTTCAGTCAGGTGTGACTCCCGAGAGCAAAACAGAGGCACGTAAGTTGCAATACAAAGCGTGCCACTATCAAATGGGAGACGGTATCTTATACCGAAAGTCATACCTCGGACCACTCCTCCGATGCGTTAATCCACAAGATGCCACATACCTTATCCGAGAGATACATGAGGGCATATGCGGCATACATGCCGGACCACGCATGGTCGTGGCAAAAATCATGAATGCCGGGTATTACTGGCCCGGCATGCACCTGGACGCCGTCAAAGAATTACGCAAATGCATGGACTGCCAGCGCCATGCACCAAAAACTTTGCGGCCAAAAAACAATCTGGTCCCCGTCACTACTGCATGGCCTTTTCAAAAATGGGCGATCGACGTAGTGGGACCATTCCCGGACGCACCAGGTGCAGTTAAATTTATCATAGTGGCGGTTGATTACTTCACAAAATGGGTAGAGGCGAAACCACTCGCTTCCACCACTGCTATGATAACAAGAAAGTTCATTTGGGAGCACATCATCTGCCGTTTCGGTTTACCAATGTACATTGTTACCGACAACGGCACCAACTTCGCTGCCGACGAATTCCAACAATGGCTAGAAGAGCTGAACATCAAACACATATTCTCGTCAGTCGCACACCCACAAGGGAACGGCCAAGTCGAGAGTATAAATAAAGGCCTAGTCGAAGGAATCAAAGCACGATTGGGAACAGCCAGGCGTGGCTGGGTCGATGAACTCCCAAGCATCTTATGGGCTCACCGCACTAGCCCAAAAACAAGCAATGGGGAAACACCTTTCAGCCTCGTCTACGGGTCTGAAGCGGTGATACCCGCGGAAATGGGCCTCCCATCTCCTAGAATGTTGGCTATCGAAAAGCTAGACAACAACAGGGAACGTAGGATCGATTTGGACCTCCTAGAAGAAAGGCGCGAGAACGCCGCCATCAACGAGGCCAAATACAAATCCAAACTGGAAAGTATTACAACGCGCGAGTCCGCGTTTGTACTTTCACTCCAGGGGACTACGTCCTACGTGACAACGAGGCATCTAACGCCGAGCGCCCAGGAAAACTTGCCCCCAAGTGGGAAGGACCCTACCTCATCAGCGAGGTCTTAGGGAAGGGCGCATACAGGTTACAAACACTAGAGGGCGAACCTATCGCCAGAACATGGAACGCACAACAGCTTAGACGCTGCTATATGTAAGCTATGTTCCTACACTCTCTATGTAACCTATTTGGCCGCAGGCCATTGGCAAATAAATAAATAAGCAATTTTCTACATTATTGTTTGTTTACTACTATTACAAATGCGTGTTCCACTTTGCGGTATCCCAAAAACAGATTGGCAAAATCTTCATTCATGATACCCATACAAAGTGGTAACCACACACAAATATTGTAATAGGCCAGCAAAAGACAAACAGACTTGCATGTTTTATCCGGCCGGATACACAAGTTTTTGTTAAACACAATTCCTGAGCCCCAAAAAGGCAAACAATGGAATTGACGCGGACTCATACGACAAAAGTATGGAGTACACTCGACCCCATTCACAAATGGGTAGAGTTCCGGTAATACAAGCTTTTACAAAGCTTAAGCAATTCTAAAACCCTCACACGGTAAATAACAGAATTGATGCATACCCATACAACAAAAGTATGGAGTATACTTGACCCCGTTCATAAATGGGTAAAGATTACGCATACACACGTTCAGACATGCAAGAATTAAAAACACTTGTACAAACTGAACAAAGAAACTTTATATTCAAAAAATTCAAGTATCTACATGATGCTTACTGAATTTACATAAAGTTCCTATTCTATACAAGAGGAATACAAAAAGGAGGCACACTCGCCAACCTAAACCCTATTTTGTACCGCTGGTCCCCGCATCTTCTCCGGCACCACCAGCAGGTTCTTCCTCTTCCACATCAGGGTAAAGCATCCGCAAGCGGTCAACATAGTCCGCAACCTCCAAACACTCGTCCAGCTCCCCTACACAGGCAAGGGGCGTGTCATAAAAGGAGGCTACGGCCGCTTTCAGACGACCCTCGGTATCTACATCCCGGAACCCGGATGCCTGATCAGTATAACCGCCTGCGGATAGTACATTGATGTGCCCAATGCAGCGGTTAAAACCAGCCTTGAAGCCAGCATCACGCGCACGTTCCTTAACCAGGTCCAAACCTGATGAGGTCTCAGGGGCATTCATTATGGCCTCGACAATCTGCAGTAAAAAGATCATAAGTCTTGCGTGCTAATCCAAGCAAATGTAAAGACAAAGAATACTTACACGCACGATGCCGTGAGTCCGCAACCACTCACGGTCAGCTTCCAGTTGGTTAAACGAGGACACCAAGGCATCCTTGGCCTCAGTAGCAGCGTCGGCCCGCTGCTCCGCAGCAGACACGCGGGCAGTAAGGTCCGTAACCGCGACCTCCCGCGCCTGCACCTCAGCCTGTTACAAGAACAGCAAACAGTTCACTCAATGAATATTTTCAAAACAATAAAAACGAAAGCAACAACGCTAAAGACACGTACCTGCAGGCTTTCAACAACTTTGCCTAAACGAATGCGCTCCGCATTCGCCTCTTCAAGAGCCTTAGAAGCACGGCTCTCCTTCTCTGCGGCCTCTTCATAGGCCTTTGAGGCACGAGCCCCGGCTTCTTTAGCCTCTTCAAGGGCCTTCAAGGCGTCGGCCTTCGCCTGCAGCGCCTTCACAGAAATGGCCTCAGCCGCAGCCTTCTCTTGACTCAAAGTAGCATTCGCCGCCTTGGCGTTTGCTAGCTCCTGCCGAGTATGAAACAGAAGATTGTTCTGCTTAGCCCAAGATTCGTTCCACTTCTTGCGCTCGTTGGATGAAATTTCCTCCCAACGCTTACGCTCATCAGCAAGGAGTTTAGCAAGGGAACGCACCTGTTTTAGCTGGGCAGCGGCAGCCCATTCCGAAGTCTGCTTCTGCTTCTCAAAAGCAGCTTTATCCTTCTCGAGCTGCTCCGCACCCGCACGAGCAGCCTCGATCAACTTCTCAGCTTCCGCCCGCATACGAGCAGCCTCCTCCTCGCGGCGGCCCAGCACCTTATAATCTTCCAAAATGGCATTAGCCACAATGGAAGTCCCCACCAGCATCGATGAAAGCTGGTTAATACGCAGCTCTCGGGGCGCGGCACGGGCACGCTCGACTTCAAACGGGGTCCCCAGACCACCCAAAATCTCCCTACATGCCGCAGGGTCGTTAGAAATATCATCCCCCTGCATAACAGTCCAGGGGGGTCGGTGGTACACCATACTGCGACCCGGGGAGTAGGTGCGGTAATAATACTCCAATTCAGACTCTCCAGGCTGAATTGGAGGCCCGTCATAACCCGCACCACCGGCAGACGAGCCGCTACCTTTCTCCCCAGCAGGAGACTTCTGCGGCTCAGCATCCTGCTGCCGCACCTCAGCATCAGACTTCTGCTTACCGGCATCTGCAAACCTCAAGTTCAATCCGTCACCCTCATCAGGAGAGATCAGATTGTCCGAGGAGTCCACAGTGTCAAAAATCCGGTCAGCAGTCGCCTCCACTGTCTTCTCCAAAGGGGGATCACGAACTGGCCCAGCAAAAGGGGCCGCAGGCTCCTTAGGCGCGACCTTCTCCTTCAAAACACCCGCACCCGCGGCAGCGGTGTGCGGAGGAGACGCAGGAATGTCAACAAAAGAATACCCCGCATCTCGGGATTCTGCAATACAAAGAGTTTCTTCTGCACCGGAGCAACTCTCCTGGTCGACAGTCTCCGCCTCTTCGGTTCACCACCACCAGCAGCTTTCTGCTCTGGCCCCCTTTTCTCTCCAACAACGGGGGGAACCACACCAGTTCCACCTGCGGCCGCACCACTACCTATAACACCCAAACCCTCAAGGGTGTCAGATACTACGACGTAATCGGTATATCCCCGAGAACAAGATTGATAGGTACCTGCGGCTTCGAAAACGGAAGAAGGGGCAGCTGAGCCTTCAACACTCCCCTTACCATGACCCCGCACGGTCTTTTTTACCGTTTTCTTCTCCACAGTCTTTTTGGGGACGCGTTTCTCAAACTTCCCCAAATCCGCAAGGACACCTGGATTCACACAATCAACAGAACCAGTCAAAAAGATAAACTGAAAAAACTAATGCCACGTAAGACGTACCTCTTGCGTCTCCCGGAACCGGGGCTTCCAGCACCGCTTTTGATGGTACGCGGAAGTTCTTCAGAATTTCAAGGTTGAAACCTTGCTTCAGCTCAACCGCGATCAGTTCAACCTGGCCCTTGAAATCAGGCTCAAACATCCTCCACAAGCCAACCGCATCCGCTGATACATGCATGCAGGTTACCACAAAGGCTTAGGAAATAAGGAAAATAACAAAGGGTAACGAACTTACCACCACCCTGTTCCCGCAACACGGGTCTTTCCTTCCTATCCGGTCTAGAGAGCATCATCCGCAATATCCATAGTTGGTCATTATCCAACTTCTTGAGTTCAATAGGCCGCAGCCTAGAGAACCAGTCCGCGGTCTTTGCGGACGCAACAGGAATATCTTCATCGGAAACTCCAACATCGACGTTCCTGAAAGACATGTTAGCATAGACCGCACAGGCTTTCACGTAGAAGAACCTCTTCTTCCAGCCTGTCACACCCTTAGGGGGTGTCATCAACTTCAGACTCCCATGCCTTTGAGTGAACGAGAAAAAACCGGTGTTCACCGTCAACTGGTAGAAACGCCGGAAATTCTCCACTGAAATGGGCAGGCCATGGGCACGGAATGTGTACTCAAAATTCCGAATTCGGAACATTCCAAAAGGACTAAGCTGGGAGATATGGAGGTGATAATACTCCAATACCTCCGCCACAAACACCGTCACCGGCAACCTAAGGTTACCGTGGGTGAAAAAATCCGCCCACAAGGTTATATAACCGGCCGGAGCATCGGCACCGGTGTCCCCCACTTGTGGGTAAGTAGCATTCCAGTCTTTGGCCATCTGAACAGTGGCCATCAGGGTTTTGAAACTACCTTTTGTCCACTTCAACACCGGTAACCCACCACCGGGAACATTCACATCATCATCCTCATCTTCTTCCTCAGCCACTATCGGCTGTTCAGGGTTTTCACCCTCCACATTGTGTGGATTCGATGGTTCAGCCATCAAAAATATCAAAGAAACGGAAGATGGTGAACAGAAACACTAGAAACCTCACCGGAATTTCAGAAAAAATCGTTGGAGAAAACAGATGACAACTTTCTCTCAAACGGCAAATTTTTTGAATTTTCGACAAAGTGAGAGGAAACCACAAACGGTTATCCCCTTATATACCCATCGCAATTAATGCGGAGGAAGAAAGCAAATCATCACGTTCAAAAAGAGCGTATCTTGCAACAACACGTGTCGAGCGCCGTTTTAGCTGACGGTTATCACGCGCGCGTGGCCGCCCACGCGCCTGACAAAGAAGACGTTTACACTCCCTGCTACAGTGCATTTAATGCCTCGGGCAGTGCAAATGTCCTTTCATTTCAGCACATGCAGAAACGTCTCACCAACTTCTACCAACTCACACGTGCGATCAAGCCACGTAGGCAAGAAAAAGCGACAACATTATCCAAAAAACATAAGCGGCATGCGGTTTTTCTGGTTTACCGCACCATAACCCATACCGCATGTCGTTTTTTTATATACCCTAAAAAATAGGTAGAAATATATCTATCTATGCTATAAAGGGATATATTACCTTTTCCGCATCACTCACGAGCACACGTGAAATATGCGGAAGTGACACACATGAACCCATTCAGATGTGTCAGATGCTCAGAACCAGTGTTGTTCTTTGGACTGAACCGCATCTCAGGAACAGGCAAAGCGCATTGCCTTCCTTTTCTTCAAGCTTCAAATCCCTCCTGTCCGGTTCACAACCACAGAGGGTGCATGAACAACTTCTTCAGAAGAAAGAAGGAACGGAATCTACGCGCCCGCACATCAGCAGCCCTGACTCCTGAACCTTCAAGAGTTACATCCGTGCAACAAGCACACTTTGAGCGAATATGGGACTGCAACATCGCAGACACCCATGAAGAGCTACAGACATAACCATAGCTTCCGCAGAGTGGTTGCTACGGAAACGCAAAGCTCACTCCACATCACCGAACGAGGCTACCTCGTTGTAAACTCGGTATTGGAGCGTGAAGGTAAGTGGCTCCAGAAAGAACGCAGATACGTGCTCTAAACAAGCACTTATCAAGCAGCAAGTGTCCGAACAGCGGTAACAAGTCTGCCTATGACTTTGTTTACCTGCCAACGGACCGCGGTAACAAGTCTGCTTACGACTTTGTTTACCTACCAATGGACCGCATGGAATAAACAACGATGGGCACCCCCTTGCCTATGACCATGTTTATTTACCCATAGTCTAGATCCACATTGTTCGACCAAACACGGCCAACAATGACGCAACGAAGTAACCGCAAAGAACGTACGGTTACCTGAGAGCTATCAAGATGAACACGAACACCCAACAAAAAAGGGATGGTCATCTCATCATAGGATGCTGAACATAGAACTTGAGCAAAGTTCTAACACAACATCCAAAACCTTCAAACCTGACCGCAAAGGTTGGTTTACAAGTTTTTCTTTTCTTCTTCGTGCACCATTCTGGCAAATGGTTCGAAGAAGAAACCACCTCCAAGAGGTTCGAAACATGTGCAAACCTTCGAACCACCATCCAAGAGGTTGGTTCGAAGTTTGTGCAGCATTACTATGAAGGTCCCTAACAGGCCTTCAACACAACAACAGGTGGCAACCCACCTGACGACATGCAACGGCTGAGAATTTCGCATCAAGCGAAACCCCTTCACCGGTACGGAAGAGGCATAGCCGGATTTTTTACCAGATCACCAGGTTGATCTGGCCTAAAATTTTCTCCAGACTGCCACACTACCTTCCTACACCATAAGTCCAGTACTCCTCCCACGTGCAACTTGCACAAGGGAGCAACACTAGACTGGGGGGACTTGAAGGGGTATGGTCCCAAAACGACCATTACCCGCATCAAACAAACCCCTACCAGTAAGCAAACCGCACCCATGCGGTCACATCCTTCGAACCCATTCGGTTCGAAGATGAATAGCTTGACCCAAGTACGAAAGAAGATGAACATATCGATGCGGCTGGCACCGCATCATATGGCCATTTTCGTCACGACAAGGGAAGCGAGCAAATAGTCTCCACATACGATGATGCGGCCAACACCGCACCTCGCGTATTTCTTGATCACAAGTAGGAGACGCGGTAACTTCAGACGTTACCGCATGCAGCGATGCGGCTCGCACCGCACCCTGCATATCCAGCAAGTGGACTGACACGCCAGGCAAGTGGCTGACACCACGAGGCAAGTGGCGCCAGCGACAGTCCCCTGTCAGAGCTATTAAAGCAATGGGCTGACGTGGCGTAACCCCCACGGCCGGCGAGACTGACACACCTGCAACGGTGCAGCTCGTCGTCAGCCCATCCATCAATCTCCTCCTTCACTCCTCGGCTATAAATACCGACCCCAAACCAGGTTTGAGGTATCTCTTCACAACTCTAACTACTACTATAATCTTGCTTTGCTTCCCGAGCAAACTACTGATTCTCACGCCGGAGAGTGGTAACAAGGAGCACCCCCCACCCCATCCTCCTTGTTACGAGTCACGGCTTGTTTCCTTGTGCAGGAGATCATCCACCGGTGACCCAGCCAGCGATCTCCGAGAGGAAGGGATTAACCCTTCTTGACGAGACTAGTGTGTTAACCCTGCCAGGTTAACCATTGTTTCATCAACCAATTCAGGAGGAAACCCAATAAATCTGGGAAAAAACCCCCTTTGTAAGAATCGAACTCATGACCTAATGGTTATAAGCCTTATCCCACCACCAAGATACCACTAGGCTATAATGCCATGGGTAATTTAAGCGTTTATTAATTAAAGTTCCCTATACATTCTTCTTCTATTTTGTGCTGTTCATGATGGGTGTTTTAACGGAGCCAGGTGCCTGATTTGATTAATCGTGGGGGGAACTTCATCGTGGTCCGAGTCTCAGCCGACTTGACCAGATTTGAAATTTATTCAACTGTACATAGAGTTTTGCAGGTAGGTGATGATATGGAGAAGGAGAAGAAGATGATAGGGGGTAGGGTGAGGGTGGGGTAGGTTGTGGGGCCTACTTGAAATTTGATTTATTAATTAGATTTTTATTTTTTTTATTTATTAAATGCCCGGATAGTCCCTGTGGTTTGTCCTTTTTAAAAAAAGGATATTTTTGTCATTTCACACCCTCTTAACTGAGAAAACTAACTGATGTTAGACGCAGGGACTATCCGGGAACGAAAATTGAAAAGTTGAGGACTATAGCTGTAATTTTAAAAAGTTAGGGACTAAAGGTGAAAAAAAGATAAACCACAGAGACTATCCGGGTATTTTTCTCTTTTAGAAAAAAAGGTATAAATAGTAAAAATGAAGTGCATTTAGCCACACCCAATTCAAAAATGCTATATACTCACATTAAATGGATACCCTCAATTCAAAAATACTATATACTCACATATTGATGTACACTCTTCAAGCAACTTGATAGTCATTTGCTATCAAGAATCAATCCAAATCCTATAACAAATTAGCCACTATTTCATCATTTCTATGTTTTATACTTTTATGCTTGATTTGGTACTTTTACTAGATTGACCCTATTTCCGTTTTAGCTTATGTGCATCCTCTAATCAACTAATCCTATAAATATGCGTTGATGCGGTTTTTAATTTCAAGAATTGGAATTTCATCATTTACAACTCGTTTAAACCGGCTAACACTTTTATCATCAATATTAAGTTTCTTTAAAATTTCTTACCAATTTTTTTATTTGAAATCATTGCAATAAACATTTTAAGCCTTTCAATAAATATGGTGGTTCTCTCTCTCCCTCTTTAAGCCTCAACACAAGGATGCATGTAGAATTGAAGAATAACTTCAACCATTGGGATTCTATTTGCAAACAAATCATCTGATTATTGTATATACCGGGTTATATATTAAGATATAACTTTAAATATAAAAACATTTATAATTAAATATAATATTTTCCAAATGGTTGGATATAAATGAGTTGTAAATTTGCAAATATTATAATTATAAACTCCATTATAACATTAACAACAAACCCCATTTCAAGTAACACAAAATCATCCACATAACTTAAATTCAAAAGAACAATCAATCTACATCTTTAACCACCACCAGCCAGTCAACAAAACAAACCAGCACAACATGACCAAGTCTGGCGAACCAAACCATGCACCCAGCCAGCCATTGCCTATATACACCCAGCGCCCATATTACACTTGCAAGTTTGCAACAAACTGTTCCGTTGATCTTCGCTCAAGGGGGTAATACGTTGTGTAGTTCAGCGAACTGCAAGTGCGATAATCAAGTAGTTTTCACCGACCATGTTCACACATCTGGCACGAAGTGGCGGACCTTGGGTTCATATAGGTGCACTGATCACATGACCATCCGGTTGAATCATCTGTTCGGCTTGTGGTTCCGACCTTGCTTGACCCTTTTCCTTTGGTCCCTTTTGTCTTGCTTGTGCCTGCAGCATTCTTTGAGCTACTTGTCTTGCTTGATGCCGCATGTGCATCGACGTCTGATAGACCATTTTCAAGCGCTCGAACTAAGTTCTCGAAGTAGTTGCGCGTGACGCTGTTGCAGTTGTTAATAAATACATGTCTTAGCAGTAAAAAAAAGATGAGATTTCTATGATTAAAAAGGAATAGGCGGTCAAAATGTCATAAACATAGTTTTTTAACATAGTTAGAGTAAGATGTCATTTTTGTCCCTGAGGTTTGGCCAGTTTTGAGACTTTAGTCCAAAGATTTGTTTTTTCACATCTGAGTCCAAAAGGTTTGAAATCTTAATATTTTCATCCTGCTCGTTAACTCCATCCATTTTCATCCTGCTCGTTAGCTCCATCTATTTTTCTCCGCTAAGACCGAATTGCCCTTTAAGTGAATACTTGTACACATGGTTGTAAAAATCCCGATTAATCATTAATCGGAGGTTCACCGATTAATGTCCAATTAATCGCTAGGCGGTCAATGGCGGTCCTATTCTAGCCAAAATTTGGCCATACGCCGGCTAAATTTCGACCAAACCTTATAAATTCCTTCCAATTACTTAAAAAAATGGGTCAATGAGGGGTTAAAACATGTTTACTTTAGGGAACTGCATATAAAAATGTGTGTGTATATATATAACTAAAAATTACATACGATACAAAATCTCGATCTGATTAATTCCGATGAATCCCTATTAATCCCGATTAATCGCTAGTCGGTACCCCACCGCCCGACTAGCGCCTAGCGATTCTTACAACACTGCTTGTACATTATGCTAAATGCTTGTACATAAAGTTAAAAAGACCGAATTGCCCTTTAAGTTAACAAAAAAGACGAAAATACTCCTGACTTAACGGAGAAAAAATGGATAGAGTTGACGAGTTGGATGAAAATGGCAAAGATTTCAAACCTTTTGGATCCAGATGCGAAAAAACAAATCTCTGGACGAAAGTCCCAAAACTGGCCAAACCTCAGAGACGATAATGGCATTTTACTCATTTTAGACAAATGTGATTTGGGTCAACCGCAGCTGTATAATAAACCACATGTTTTGACCCATTACCCAACTTAGGCCGTTTTGCCGCGTCTACCTGGGTTTTAAAAAGTGCGCCTAAGGCGCGCCTAGGCGCGAGGCGCATCAGGGCGCCAGCTTTGGCGCTTAGATAGCCTGAGGCGCGCTTTTTACAAAAAGCCCCAAAAAAGCGCTAATTTTGGGGGGTTTTCTGGTCTGAGGCGTGCGCCTCATGTACATAAGGTGTTTTTATGCTGCTTTTAAGCATCAAACTCTTGTACAATAGGGTTTTTGGCTTGTACTTGTAGGTAAAATCATATATAAACCTTATTTATAGCTATATTTTGGACAAGTGATTCTAAAAACCTATGGAATATATATAAAAAATTATATAATCACTTTGCGCCTCGGGTACAAAAAGCTCACCGCCTTTGCGCTTCGCGCCTCGGTTTTAGACCTCGTCGCTTTTGTGCCCCTCTCGCTTTTTAAAACCAAGGCGTCTACCAAATAAATGATGCTTATTACAGCAATTAAAGGAAACAATTACCTAGTCAAACCAGCCAACTTTGTGCGGAAGTTATTGAAGGCATCTTGAGAGCAATCATCGTTGAGGTAAGTAAACAATTCTTTCTCTGCACATTGATGAAGCCTTTCTAAACCAGCTTCTGCTTCACCTGTCATCAACGACTTATCGTAAAAACGTTACCCAAATAAAGCATACTAGGATTTAGCATCTCATATACAATGTAGAAATCTCGGCATACCTTGTAAGTACTCAAAAAACTGCCTCTTTGCATGTTCGTGCTCAGGTAGGTAATACCCGTATGCATAAGTCCATTTTAACACGCGCCTGCATTCAACTATCTGCAGGGTAGAAAAATATAAATATAAGTTGGAAAGGTAAAAATAATAACTAAAAAGGTTTCTTGAATTATTAGTCTATACATGTTACAGATCATCAGCAATATTAAAAAATATATGAACTTAAATAACTGTACTGAAGATTTAAAGAAGTAAGCATACCTGCAACCAAGCTTCTATAATGAATTTCAATTGTGTCTCGGGTTGACACTGCTTCTCGCTAAGTTTTGCGAGCTGAAAGAATAAAACATGAAAAGATTAAGGATGTGCGTAAAACACGAAGCGGTTTTAAAATATGACAAGACGGTTGTTTTTTTCCTACAAATAAAATGGAACATGCATCATACGAGACTAGATAATATTGACTACCCATTAGAATTACGATACAGTTAAGCAAAAATCCCACAGAAAGCATTCATGTCATATGGTGAATTGGATATGTGTGTATCATCCTAAAAAGGGAATTTAGTAAAAGATATATGTAAACATATATAAAAAATTGATTTGTCATTTTAACTATGCATAAAAAGTGAAAAAAGGAAAATAATTTATATGTAAAGTATTATAAGCTAAATATAAGTTAAAAATGAAAATAAAAAAAAATATCATCATCAACTTACATGAACTGTCTGCATCTGTTGCAAATCCGCAAGTGCTTTTTGCCTCGACTGTCATTGTGAAAAAATAAAAGTATCATATACCATATACATAAATCTACATAAGGTAGAAATGCATTCATTTTAAATAGCAATAAATCTACAACTTGCAGAACGGTTTGTAGCCCAACGTTCAAATATATGCCCTAAGTGGTCCAACGATTAAAAATATGAGATGACCAATTTGTGCTTACTGATTGGTTTGTAGCCCAACGTTCATAATAGTGAGTGTATCGCTCTAGAGAGTTCTTTGCCATCTCTCGTCGACGTTCAGACTCATCATACTGCAAGTGAAAGTGAAAATACAAAATCAACATTTAATAATTCAAGAAAATAAAATAAAATTGGAGACTCATGATTGTTTTGCAGCAAAACACAATCAGTTTAATTACCGCTCCCTCTTGCTTTGCTGACTCATAACGATTGCAAGCATAAAAGCCACCAGTTCTCTCTCCATGATCTGACCATTGACCGAGACACAACCTACACGTAAAAAATTTTTATAGAAGCAGATCAGAATTATTCGTAGAAATACAATGAATACCAATGAGTAGAAGTGCACACAAAAATGTTGCATGGCCCCTATGGTTTACCAAAATTTTTGGATTTGGTCCCTAGCTTTCCAAAAGTACACAGATGGTCCCTATGGTTTGCACTTTGAAACGCACTTAGTCCCCAGATTTTTCCAAAAGTACATGGATGGTCCCTGTGGTTTGCACGTTGTAACACATTTAATCCCTAACTTGGACATACTAAAACCTTTAGATTTGTTGGCTGGGGACTAAATGCGTTACAAAGTGCAAACCACAAGGACCATCCGTGTACTTTTTAGAAAGCTAGGGACTAAATACAAAATTTTGGTAAACCACAGAGACCATCTGTGTACTTTACTAAAGTAGCAATTTCGGCCCATTTACCCCTGATCATGAACGTTTTGATTGTATCAAATGAATTGGAAATTGCCAGAGTATTTTTAACGTACAAAACATTCTAAATTGTTTTATTTAACTTACCAGCAAAACTCGTATTTGCAAGGAGGGTTGCAAGTCATGTGCATACAACCTTGGTTCTTCTCGATCGGACGTTTACACTTTGGACAAGGCTTAGAATTAGCTAATATCCTGTAATACATAACATGAACGTTAAAACAAGAAAAAGTAACATTCTACAAATTATACAACATTCACCAAAAATAACATGTACCAATTCATATTTTCAGACTCTGCGCTGTTTTTCATTATCCATTTGGACACGGTTTCACAGTCCACTGGGCGATGAGCTTCTTCTGTACACTGCAATAATAAAATAAAATAATAAAACTTTATCATCTATGAAGCAAGAATGTAGATAAATCACTATACGAACTTTCAAAACAACTCATAAAGTCATAATAGTTAATACTCACATTCCAACAAAAGCTGTATGAGCAATGGCACGTTACATCATAGCTTCCACTTCCGAGATCAAACTCGATCGCACAGTCACAGCCCGGAGCAGGACACCATTTTGTCTAAAATTAAATAAAAGTAAAATCTTAGATTCTTGAAAGCAAAGAACACAAAATATTAACTGGTTAAAGCATAGAACACGTGTATACCTTTCTATTGTCCTCAATATATGATCTGAGAAGGTATCGCCGATACTTCTTCTTGTCTTCATCTGAAGTCAACATATTGACCATGTCGACACCGACAGCGGCACCACATGATGGTATGGGACATCTTAATGTCAAACATCCAGGACCATCACTGATAGATGTGCCAATGTAAGCTATGACATTAAAACATGAGAAATCATTATTCCACGTGTAATCATAGGACATTCACTCAGAATCAGATAAACAGTTGCAATAAAACGGTTTGTAGAAGATATTGTTTAAGCAAAAGTAGTAATCATATGTTTTTGAGTGTTTGGAAATTTTGGTTATTTAGGGAATTAATAAATTAGATGACTAAAAAGGAAAAAAATGATATTTTTTTTATGATATAAGAGTAAATACCTTCTCATATTAGATTCATATTTTAAAAGTGGATGTAGATTATTTGAGAACATAAACAATCTGTTTATCCAAACATTAAAAACTGATTATTTCAACTTCAAGTCCCTATAATCAGTTCCAAAAAATGGATCCAAACACCCTCTAAATCAACTAAGAAATGCTTCTTATGTATAAAAGAAGATAACCTGTCCAGCATGAATTACAAAAAGGATGGCCACAAGCAGCGGAGCTAATCTTATCAAGCGAATACGATTCAAAGCAGATCCCACAAAGCAGCTGCAAATAATATAAACATAAACGCACAATTATACAACTTTCGTAAATATATAAACACTTACACAACGAAACTCAACGCATTTAACCTAACATACCTCTCCAGCTTTTGGTAACTTAACATCTGTCTTATCCAACAGACCAACAGCCTTTCGAACTTTATCTTCATTAGCAAACCATGCTTCATGAACATTACTAACATTCCTGCATAGCGTCAAAACAGCTTAATACAAAACAAAGATACCAAATTTCTTAATTGGGTAACTTGTTCACACAAAACCAAATCTTTTAAACACATTACCAATTATATCGGCGCAAAAGCATGCACGCAGAATCTCTTGAAATCGAAAGAACCGAACAAATGGTAGTAATATCCTCCTCTTGCCGTTCGCTTATATCATCTTCCTTCAATATAGTATAATTCTTCTGAAACACATCAAATAATCAACAATTACTAAACTTTATTCAACCTATTAATAATCTGTTAACTCTACCAAAATTAGTAACAAAAAAATCAAAAAAAACAATGTCTTGAAACCATCATATCATACCATTTGCTAACAAAACCATGATCCAATAACATAAACACAAAACAATTAAAACAAATAACAATTACTAAACTTTAATCACCATATTAACAATCAGTATCAAACAAGCAAAAACAACATTAAGTTACCAAAACTAGTAACCAAAGAATCAAAAAAATAATATCTTGAAACCACCCCATCAAATCATTTCCCAACAAGATCATAACCCATTAACATAAACACAAAATAATTATAAAAAAACACCTGTTGGCGACTAACTAACACATCATCAGAATCATCAGAATCATTATGCAAAAACTCATAATCAGCATCATCTTCATCGTCGCTATACATCGCATCGCCGCTATAATAATCTTCTTCATAAGAATCAACATCGTTGGCATCATGCATATCATCTTCCGAATCCATCGTGTGCGAGAAAGTAAAACCCTAACAATTTATGCAACCGGAAACCTAGGGTTTTAGCAGGTATAGATTACGAATAAATTGATTATAGAATCTCGATTGGTAGAGGTTCTAAGAGGAAACGGTGATCGATTGATTGTGAATTTGGGGGGATTTGTTGGTGCGTAGGGTTTTGATTTATAGGATCATTTTGTCGGTCTACGCAAAGTCGCAAAACAACTGCAATAAGTAACCTTGTTACAGGTTTTGATCGACACGATTTGTTGTTGATCGTAACCCTAATTCACGAATTCAATGTTTCTCATCGGATCATTGGATCAAAGGGTAGGTTTGTGGTACATATAATCAACCTTCAATGGTTTAGTTTTTATGTTGTACTTGTTGCGGGTTCTAAACGCCGATAAAAATAAGCAAATCGTAACGAATGATAAAAAAAAAAGTTACGTTGTTGTATACGAAAGACATGTTATTTTAACATATTTTCATCAAAGTGTATATACATATAAGCATGACGATTGTGTATTACAGCGGGTCGGTTTAAACGTAGATAAAAAATGTGTCACGGGGGAGTTTTTTGAGATAAGAGCTGGACGGTTTAACAATTGTTAAAAACAACGGCTCTGTTGAAAAACAACGTTACGTAAACTCACGTCGAAACGTAGATATAAATAATTCGTGTTGAGCGTTGATATTAAAAACGGAACCATAAAAACACACATGACAAAAAAATTCGTTGAAAAGTTAAAATGATAACTTTATTAAAATTTAATCAAAATGATAGCTTTATTAAAGTTTAAGGGTTTTAGTGTAAACGATATGCGCAAAATGCAACATATAAATTATATCAAATAGAGTGTAAAATCAACTCTTTTCTGTACTAATGTTGGAAAAATTATGTTTGTTTGTATATTTTTGATTTTCAATAATTAAAAAGCTTAAATATACAAAAGTAACAAATTAACGGCAAAAACCAAAATAAATACAAAGGAAAGTGACTTACCGACCCTCCAAACTTCACCCCAAGACCAAAACAGCAAAATAGAAGACAAGCACGGGGTCGTGTCCACAAGGCATGGGTCGTGCCCCCGTCCTAGAGTCCATACAAGTCAAGACAAACAGAAGAAAACAAGAGACACGGGTAGGGATGGCAATGGGTCGGGTATTGGTAATCCCATACCCATGCCCGCTTGTAAAATTGTGTCCCATACCCGGCCCAATACCCGTCGGGTATTTGTCGGGTAATTACCCGTCAGGTATCGGGTATACCCGCGGGTATCGGGTATACCCATTAATTTGTTAAATATTTACGTTGGGGTTTCCAAATACATTTTTTTACAGTTATAATTATTATATATTTAATTTATACAACAACTATTATAAATTAAAAATGTACATAATATAAGTTCTATCATAAATTAATAATAACTTTATAATACTTATACACTTATAAATACTATTATCAAATACATATACTGAGAGAAAAATTATATGTTCCCATTATAAACATACTAAAATAAATCACTAATAGACAAGGGTTATTGGAAAATAAAAATAAAAATTAAAAAATCCGGGTGTATGATCGGGTATATAGTTCGGGTAAACGGGTATGTGGTTTCGGGTAATCGGGTCGGGTATTACCTAATCCCATACCCGACCCATACCCGCAAAAAATTTTAAAACTAATCCCATACCCGGCCCATTACCCATCGGGTTTCGGGTTTACCCGTCCCATTTGTGTCGTGTCCCATGGACACGTGGGACACGGGCCGTGGTCAACTCCCAAATATGCAAAATCTCCTATAGTACAACAAGTACAAGACCATGAGGCCATGCCTCTAACAACACGGGGGCGAGTGTGCATACGAACTGACACAACTCATAAAATGAAGACATAGAAGAAGAAGAAGAAGACGACACGGGGACGTGCCCTCCGGGCACGAGGCCGTGTGAGGGGCATGTTTCCATATATAAATAGGGGTGTTTGGTTCATTTGCAAATCATCCCTTAGCAAACCACTTCTCTCACACATGCCACCACTCCACCACCACAACACCACCATCATCTGTCATATTCCTCCATCACCCATCCTTAGAGTATATATAGTAGTCTCGGGATCCAAGATTGATTGTAAGAGTTTGTGTCAATCAAAGGCCATGCTTGGCTAATCTCTTACATCATTTGGTGAAGAAAAATCTTTTATGTATTACTTTTGATTTCCAAGCTTTGGTTAACTTTTTATTTGGGTATGTATTAATGACTTTAATAACTTCTTTTTTATATTGAAAGTGAACTTTACTCTATCATATCTTCAAGTTTTGTTGACTCTCTCATTCGTGTCTTTATGGTCTATATAAAGCATATTAACTGCCTATAAGAGGGTTAGAAGGGTGGTTTGGGTAAAGTTCTTGTCTCGTTCATTGTATAGATCCTGTGAGGACTTGATTCAAGATTATTAGGACTTCATTTGAGGCAGATAGCATCAAATCGAGGGAAGTAAGAACGACTTGAATCCCTTATAAATAAACTACTATTAAAACTTTAAACCGGCCTTGCGGGACTGTATCCTTGCTGACTCAGACCAATATGGCCGAGGGTAGCGTTGCCTCTAAAAGAGGGATATGCCGCATTTTGCATTAATAACTTACTTAATTATCTTTCAATATTCCGGCCTTGCGGGACTGTATCCCTGCGGACTCGGACCAATATGGCTGAGGGTAGCATTGCCTCCAAAAGAGAGGCATTATCACTATAACTAAGATAATCTTTTAAAAAACTCAAAGTACGGAAATCATCAAAGGATACGTAAAAGATGAGTCGGAACCAAGTGACTCTATTTTGTCTATTGTTTCTTTTTATTATTTTAGTTTCTTTCTTTATTTTTAATTACTAAACATTTTTTTTCCTAAAAATTTGGTTAGATAAGACGTTGACGATATTCCGGTATTAAAAGCTCTTGTGTCCTTATACGACCTCGGTATCTTACCATCACTATACTACGCCAACGATGGGTGCACTTGCCCTAGCGTGTTGTAGAGAGTGATTATGTTATATCGTGTTTTATAGATTTAATGCTTGATAAACGAGTAAACGTGCTTAAAATATACTAAAAATTATACCCACGCTCCGACACGTCAGTAAATCAGTTAAATAAAAGTAAAAATCAACCAACTAAATTGCAATGGATATAAACAAAAGAGTAAAATGCCAAAATGGTCCCTAAGGTTTTATTAAAAAAAGTTATATTCAAAATAAACTGACATTTTGAAAAACAGTAGAATTGTTAGTGTAACAATGAGGTCCATCACAACATATGCTTCACATTCCACTCACATGCCACATCATGCTTCATTCTCCCGTCATGACATCACTTGCTTCATATCACATCCCACCATGACACACATGCTTCATGATTATTTTTCTAACAAATAATTATATTTTTACTTTTTTCTTTAGATTAACTTATTTCTTAAATTATTTTATTGTTATAAATAATTTTAAGCATGTTTTTGTATTACTCTTATAACTTTTAAAATGTGATCTTTATATAAAAATTTAAATGTAGCATTGCGACATGCCTAACTTTATCTACTTCTCGATTTAAAATTATCGAACTCAGGTTGTGGGTAGTAATATACAGTTACTCGAAGTATCAACGTATAGGTTGTTAGAGCTATCTAAAGGCGTTGTTATGAATAGTATTGTACAACTGAATAAAACATGTCTACATCATTTTTTTAATTGTTACAATTTCACCTCTTAGACTATAAATAATATACACCTTTTACCTATTTAATATTTTAATACTATTTCATTATCGTTTAGTTTTAATTTTTACTGATAAGTTACGTTTTTTTATTAATAAAAACTAAGTACGTAATTGTGTATAGATTTTTTCTTCAGTTCTGATATAAATTTTATAGAAACAATGTTTTATTCAAAATAAACTAACATTTTGAGGAACGATAGAATTGTTAGTGTAACAATGAGGTCAATCACAACATATGCTTCACATTCCACATCATGCTTTATTCTTCCACTTTGACATCACTTTCTTCGTATCACATCCCACAATGACACATGATTTACGATTTTTTCTAACAAATAATGATCTTTTTACTTACACTTTTATTTTTTATGGGTGTTCTTTTTCTTATTTATTGATAGCAGACTGAATATTGTGACAGGATTGTTATAAGAAATGTGTGAGTTTACGCATATAATTCGACGTTATAAACATGAAAAGTTTTATGTTTTAACCGCTTTTATAAATTACTTAATGAATGGATTGCACCATGGTAACATGCGACAAGTAAATTCTTATTTTTCCCTAAATATAACATTATATAATATTAAAGGTTATTTTGTCACTATCACCTATAAACTCCCCACCCACTTTAGCTTAATTTTTGTTTATACCATTTGCAATGTAGTGGGCATATTTACCACCCCTCTAGTTTAGAGTAAAAGTTTGAAATCTTGCCATTTTCATCCCTGAGGGCTAATATCGTAATAAATTGGCAAACTCAAGGATGAAAATGGCAATAAAACGCAAACTTGAAGGACTCAAATACAAAAAAAAACTATTTTTGATGAAACAAGCAACGTACTTGGTTTTTATTAATAATAAACATAACTTATTAGTGAAAATTAAATTAAAGGATAATAAAATATTATTAAAATATTAATACTAAATAGGTTAGAAGTGTATATTATTTATAGTATAATAGGTGAAGTTGTAACAATTAAAAAAAAATACATAGGCATGCTTTATTCAATTGTACAATACTATTGATAATGACACCTTAAGATAGCTCTGATAACGTTTGTATTTTGAGTAACTGTATATTACTACTCACAACCCGGTTTTAATAATTTTATATCGAGAAGTAGATAAAGGGTACGCATATCACAATTCCATATTTAAAATTATATAAAACCTCACATAATAAAAGTTAAAAAAACTAATAAAAAACATACTTAAAATTATATATAACAATAAAATAATTTTAAAAAATAAATTAACATAAAGAAAAAGGTAAAAAGATCATTATTTGTTAAAAAAAATCACAAAGCATGTGTCACGGTGGGATGTGATATGAAGCAAGTGATGTCATAGTGGGAGAATGAAGCATGATATGGAATGTGAAGCATATGTTGTGATGGACCTCATTGTTACACTAACAATTCTACCGTTCCTTAAAATGTTAGTTTATTTTGAATAAAACTCTCTTTCTATAAAACTTATATCAGAATTCAGGGGAAAATCTAAACACAATTACGTATTTAGTTTTTATTAATAAAAAACGTAGCTTATTAGTGAAAATTAAATTAAACGATAATGAAATAGCATTAAAATATTAAATAGGTTAAAAATGTATATTATTTATAGTATAATAGGTGAAATTATAACAATTAAAAAAATGATATAGACATGCTTTGTTCAATTTTACCGATAAGTTTACACTATAATTCATAACAACACGTTGAGGTTGCTCTTTAACATATACGTTTGTACTTCGAGTAACTATACATTTCTACTCAGAACACGGTTTCAATAATTTATATCCGGAAATAGATAAAGTTAGGCATGTCGTAATGGCTACATTTAAAATTTTACAAAACATCACATTTTAGAAGTGATAAGAGTAATACAAAAAACATGCTTACAATTATTTATAACAATAAAATAATTTTAAAAAATAAGTTAACACATAAATAAACATTATTGGTAAAAAAAAATCATGAAGCATGTGTATGGTGGGATGTGATATGAAGCAAGTGATGTCACGCTGGTAGATTGAAGCATGAGGGGAATGTGAAACATATATTGTGATGGACCTCGTTGTTACACCAACAAT
Source organism: Helianthus annuus (assembly GCF_002127325.2). Taxonomy (NCBI): domain Eukaryota; kingdom Viridiplantae; phylum Streptophyta; class Magnoliopsida; order Asterales; family Asteraceae; genus Helianthus; species Helianthus annuus. Next base: position 126,621,052 of record NC_035433.2, on the reverse strand, counting down.
TCTATTGTTCCTCAAAATGTTATCTTTTAATATATAGAAAATAACTAGTATTTCACATCCGCGCTATGCATTACGGTATCAATGCTTTTATAGATTTAGTAAAGCACAAAGGAGTAAAGTCCATGGGATGTAAACGAAAATTCACTAAATGACGAACAAGTAAAGTACAGGGGGGGTAAAGCAAAGTATAGGGGTGCAAGTGTAACAAACACACTAAAGGATGAGAAAAAACCAATTTTCGAACTTCCTTTTTGTATATAGAGTATTAGTAATGCATAAAGGAGTAAAGCACAAAGGAGTAAAGACCATGTGATGTAAACGAAAATTCACTAAACAACAAAGCACAAAATGACAAATGAGTAGCGTATAGTGGGCGTAAACGAGAGTTAACTAAATGACGAAGCATAAAAGACAAAATACTAAAGTATAGGGGTGCAAGTGTAAGAAATGCACTAAAGGATGAGAAACACATTAGTCACATACTTCCTTTTTGTATATATAGTAATAATAATAGTAATGATGCATGTTGTATGTTATACTAGTGGCGGGTTTGCAATGCTAAAATTATTATGGCTTAACGGTATATTGGAAAGTCACAAAAAAGTTACATTGTTATATATGAAAGACAGGTTAGTTTAACAAGTTTTCATTAAAACGAATATAAAGATAAGCATGATAGTTGCGCATTACAACGGGCTGGTTTAAACGTATCATTAGCGACAGGCGGTTTAAGAAACGAACAATTTAGAAATCGTTTAAAAATAGTTGGTTGATTGAAAAACAACGTAACAAAATTCACGTCAAAACACAGGTACAAATAACTCACGTGAGGCGCTGGCATAAATTATGAAACCATAAAAATCACATAATTGAATATTCGTTAAAAAGTCAAAATGAAAACTGTATTGAAGTTCAATCAAAATGATGAATCTATTAATGTTCAAGTGTTATAGTGTAAATTGGTTAAAGAAAAAAGAAAATAATTAACCAAATAAATTGCAATTGGTGTAAATAAAAACTAAAACGAAATCGCAGGAAGAAAATACCAACTACATTGCAAGGGGTATAAACAATTAAACTAAAGTAGAGGGGGTGATTTTGGGTGATAGTGACTAAATAACCTTTTAATATTATATAATGTTATATTTAAGGAAAACTAGGAATTTACTTGTTGTGCATTGCGGTGGTGGATGCATTCATTAAGGTGGCGTTTGTTTTTCTAAAAAAGATTTGCGCAGCATCTTCTGTCTGCGTTGCGCCGCTGCCCTTTCGCATGAAAGGGGGTCCTTTCGTGCGAAGGGTCATTTCCCTTCCCCTCGAAGGTCCAAGTTTGATTAATTTGCGTGTTTTAGCCGGTTTTATGTGTAACGAGCATAAATGTGCATTGTACAAATATGAAACATGTATAATGGTGTTTGAAACATTGATTTCGAGTACAAACATGCAAATAAGTCTACTATGTATAACATAGATGTGAATAAAATGATTGAATTTCATTATGATCAATAGTCTCGGATTACAAAGTTGAAACGAAATAGAATACAACACAAGTACAAGTTTCTAAAAATAGAATTACAACATTACTTCCTAAATAAGGAAAGAACAACTATGCGAAGCGTTACAGTCTCCCATACTTTAGGAAATTTCGTCCTCGAAATTTATTCAAGAGAAAGACTGAACGAAGAGATGTGGATGCTTGGTCTTCATCTTACTTTCGAGTTCCCAAGTGAATTCGGCACCATGTTTTCCTTCCCATCGAACCTTGACTATGGGAATTCTACTGCGCCATAGTTGTTTGGTTCCCCGGTTCATGATTTCGACCTTTTTTCCACAAAATGTAGAGTCTCGTTGATTTGCAATTCGTCGACCGGAACTTGAAGTCCTTCTTCAGCTAAGCACTTCTTGAGGTTCGAGACATGGAATGTTGAGTGAACGTTGCTGAGTTCTGGAGGTAAGACTAGTCGGTATGCCACTTTACCAATCCTTTCGAGTATCTTGAAAGGACCAACAAAGAGTGGAGCAAGCTTTCCCTTTTTACCAAAACGAATAACTCCTTTCCAAGGAGAGACCTTGAGGAGTACTTAGTCACCAACATTGAACTCCAATGGTTTACGACGTTTATCTGCATAGCTCTTTTGTCTGCTTCTAGCCTTGAGGAGATTGTCGTGGATTTGAAGAATCTTATCCATCGTTTCTTGAATAAGCTCAGGGCCAGTAATTTGAGCGTCACCAATTTCGTGCCAACATATAGAAGATTGGCACTTGCGACCATGTAACGCTTCAAAAGGAGCCATTTGAATACCGGAGTGGTAGCTGTTGTTGTACGAGAACTCTATCAGTGGTAAATGTACATCCCAATTTCCACCAAAGTCGAGAACACAAGATTGAAGCATGTCCTTTAGGGTTTGGATAGTACGTTCAGTATGTCCATCCGTTTGAGGATGAAAGGCCGTACTAAGATTAAGATGAGTACCCATAGCGGTTTGGAATGTTTGACAAAGACGTGAAGTGAAGCGACCATCGTGGTCTGAGATGATGTCAATGGGGATACCATGATGACATATGACTTCATCCGTGTAGATCCGAGCTAATTTCTCAACCTTAAAATCTTCACGAATGGGGAGGAAGTGAGCGGATTTGGTCAGACGGTCAATGATCACCCAAATGCTATCATGACCAGAAGGAGTGCGAGGAAGTTTGGTTATGAAGTCCATAGCAATGTTGTCCCATTTCCAAACTGGGATTTCTGGTTGTTCGAGTAAACCAGAAGGATGTTGATGTTCAACTTTGACTTTCGAACATGCGAGACACTTCGAAACAAAGGTGGCGATATCCTTCTTCATGCCAGACCACCAATAGGACGTACGAAGATCGTGGTACATCTTATCAGCACCAGGATGAATAGAGTATCGTGATTTGTGTGCCTTCTTCATTATGAGTTCACGAAGTTCACCACGATTTGGTACCCAAACACGATCGAGGTAGTATTGGATTCCATCGGATTTCGTCAAAGTTGGTTTCCAGCACCACACTTCATCTCGTTATACATGTTCGCCTCATTGAAGGATGAATATTGAGCTTCACGAATGCGGGTACGAAGATCGCTAACGATTTGGGAACAACGAATGCTGCTAACATGAGCTTTTCAACTGAGCGCATCGGCCACGGCATTCTCTTTGCCAGGGTGGTAGCGAATCTCGCACTCGTAGTCGTTAAGCAATTCTACCCAACGACGTTGATGCATGTTTAGCTCTTTTTGGTTAAAGATATGTTGTAGGCTTTTATGGTCGGTGAAGACCACGTATTTGCTACAATATAGGTAGTGTCGCCAAATCTTTAACGAAAAAACAACTGTGCCAAGTTCGAGATCGTGAGTAGTGTAGTTTTTCTCATGTATTTTCAGCTGTCTCGAAGCATACGTGATAATCTTGTCTCGTTGCATGAGGAAACAACCAAGACCTCGGTTAGATGCATCAAAATAGACTACGAAATCATCGTTTCCATCGGGTAGAGCGAGAACGGGAGCATTGCAAAGCAAGTCCTTAAGCGTTTGAAAAGATTCCTTTTATTCAGGACCCCAAACAAAAGGTTTATCTTTTTGAGTCAACAAGGTGAGGGGAATGACGATTTTTGAAAAATTTGAGATGAATCGACGGTAGTAACCTGCCAATCCGAGGAAAGAACGAATTTCTGACGGAGATTTCGGTGCGATCCAATTCTTGACAACTTCAATCTTTGAGGGATCAACATGAATACCTTTTCCACTCACGATGTGTCGAAGGAATTGAACTTCTTTGATCCAAAACTCGCACTTGGAGAACTTTGCATAAAGGTGTTCGCCACGTAAGAGTTCAAGGATCAAATGTAAATGACATTCGTGCTCAGCTTGGGTCTTTGAATAGATCAAGATATCGTCAATGAATACGATCACGAAGCGGTCCAAATAGGGTTTACACACACGGTTTATTAAGTCTATGAAGACCGCAGGTGCATTGGTCAAACCAAAAGGCATGGCCATGAACTCGTAGTGACCATATCGAGTGCGAAATGCGGTTTTAGGGATGTCCTCTTCGAGAACACGAAGTAATTAAACTTCTTTGATCCAAAACTCGCACTTGGAGAACTTTGCATAAAGGTGTTCGCCACGTAAGAGTTCAAGGATCAAATGTAAATGACGTTCGTGCTCAGCTTGGGTCTTTGAATAGATCAAGATATCGTCAATGAATACAATCACGAAACGGTCCAAATAGGATTTACACACACGGTTCATTAAGTCTATGAAGACCGCATGTGCATTGGTCAAACCAAAAGGCATGGCCATGAACTCGTAGTGAACATATCGAGTGCGAAATGCGGTTTTAGGGATGTCCTCTTCGAGAACACGAAGTTGATGGTAGCCAGAACGAAGGTCAATTTTGGAAAAGCACGTTGTGCCTTGGAGTTGATCAAATAGGTTGTCAATGCGAGGATGAGGGTAACGGTTTTTGACAGTGAGTTTGTTGAGCTCACGATAATCGATACACAGCGCCCCAAGGAGAAGTACTTGGGCGTATGAAACCTTTATCAAGCAACTCCTGAAGTTGACTTGACAACTCTTGCATTTCAGAAGGTCCAAGGTGTTAGGGAGCTTTAGCAACGGGAGTAGAACCAGGAATGAGAATGATGCGGAAATCAACAGAATGAGCGGGAGGAGGACCAGGTAGATCTTTAGGAAAGATGTCAGGAAAATCACGCACCACAGGAACATCACTTATGCTCTTTCCGTTGCCTTTTTTTCCACAACGTGTGCTAAAAAGGCAAAGTACTGTTTACGTAAGTACTTGTTCGCTTGTGTGCATAACACAAGCTTCAGTCCCTTTGAAGGTCTGTCCCCATAAACATGCAAAGTATCGCCAGAGGGAAGAGGCAAACGAACGTATTTCTCATGACAAGCGATTTCAGCATGGTTCTTACGAAGCCAATCCATGCCTACTATGATATCGAAGCTACCCAATTGCATGGGTATGAGATCGATAGGGAAAACATGATTGTTGAGGGTGAGAAAACAATCGCGAAGAACGAAATCAACGGTGATGGATTTGCCATTGGCAACTTCGACATTCTTGGGGAGTTTAGAGCGTGTACAATTTAACATTGATTCAAATTCAACAGACACAAAGCTTTTGTCTGCACCAGTATTAAATAGTATTGAAACATATAAGTCATTAACAAGAAATGTATTGTTCACAACTTCATTGTCGTTCTGAGCCTTGTTCGCGTTGATATTGAAAGCTCGATAACGAGGTGCTGGATGCCGCAACTGCTCTTGATTAAGTTAAGGGCTCTTGATTAAGGTGCTGGATGCTGCGACTCCACACTTGTAGCATGCTTTGACATTGTTGGCGGGTTTCGGGTTTTGAGGAGGTTGTTGAACTTGGTTGCCTTGTGGTGTAGGACCACTACGGCATATGGCAGCTATATGCCCAAACCGATTGCACGTGGTGCAATGGCGGCATGCGGTGTTTGCAGGGTGATGGTAGTGGCAGGTATTACACTTGGGATGCGTCCCAGTGTAAGGCTTTCTTGTGGGTTCTGGTGTGGTAGGATTTGGGGTAACAGCCGGGGTAATCGCGTTGCAACTTTAGCTTTGAAACTTTCGTTTCTTGCCTTTGTTGCCACTCGAATGGGTTTTGGTTTTGGTGTTGGTTTGGTTTGCTGACTTGGTAGATGTGGGAGTTATGGTTTGTTTGTCTCTGATGCAGTTACTGTTGAGACTGGCTGCAGGGCAATAAACTAACTCGATGATTTCAGGTTGAGAGGTTATATGGTGTCACGCATGGCGGAGGGTAAACCTTGAAGGTATTTCCTGATAGTACGCTCAGGAGTCGAAACAAGATGTGGCACAATAAAACTCAGCTGTTTAATATGGGTGGCATACCCAAGGTTGTCATCACCGATCTGCTTTAGGTGCCAAAACTCTTCCTCAAGCTTCTGCTGCTCATGGGGAGGGCAGAACTCAGTCATCATCATCTCCTTAACTTCAGCCAAAGGGAGGGCATAAGCTTCTTCGTTAGAACAGATGTTACGCTCATTAGTCTACCAGTTAAGTGCTCTTGCCTGGAAGACACCAGTAGCACTTCGGGTTTTCAAGTTCTCAGGGCATTTACTATTGATGAATGTCACTTCAATGATGTCGAACCATTCAAGCATTGCAGTAACACCATCGTTGCCAGTGAAAGGTTTTGGGTTCTAAGCTGAGAAATTCTTGTATTTGAAGGAAACAGGTTTGGGTTGGTCGACCTTGGAGTCGACTGAGGAGTTAGGGGTAGAGGATGCGGTAACCTTACTTATAATCTCAGGGATCACGCGAGCCATTTGGTTAGCCATGAATGCGAGCATCTTCTTTTTGGAGCCGGTCTTCGATTTCTTGGTCGAGTTGGAAAGACGGCTGGAAGACATCTAGAGATTCAAAATCAGGAGAATGGATGAGACTTGGTCATAATGTTTTGTTAAATTTGTTTGTATCATGTAATGCATCACATAGCACGTAAATGTTTCAAGTAGTTCACATAGCATAACAAGAATTCATGTTGTATAACAAATAATGATAAAAGAATTGTAAATTTAATTTGTTCACGAGAGATTATTATTGTTTTAGATTGCGAGGAAAGTGCGATTCATGTCTCCAGCGTTGAAATGAAATAACGTACAAATGTAAAACACATTAAAATTGAGGTGACATAAAAGAGAATTAAAGTAAAAATTGGATTGTCACGGAATGTAACTAAGACTATTTCAAAGTATCAAAGTCCTTTCGAGTTAGGGAGACGTGCTTTGGCCTAATAGGCAAATATCTCGTCGAGAAAAGATTGACAGTATTTGCCCTTCCAGTTACTACACGTCCCTAGTCGACTGGGAAATCGAAACTTTGGCGAGATTGAAAATCGAAAAGTGGGACTAGTTATCAAGATGCGGGTTTCACCCCTAGCTTGATAACATCATACCCTAGTGTGGTTGGTACTTATCGAACGTTACCAGATAAAATCGCGAGTTGTCGATAAGGATCCACTAGAATATGAAATGGAAACTCCTATCAAGATATGGATATCACTCCTGACTTGATGGTGAATTTCGTGCAAAATAACAAATATAGCGGATTGAAAGTCGCCACCAAATGCGGGAATCACCCCTATTTTGGTGAGTCGTTTCGATTGTGGTATAAGAGTGTCTTCATCAAGTCTTCAAGTGTGTATTGTGGTTGCCTTATGTCACGGCCCCCGACCCAGTTTCCCGGTTCGGAAGCCGCGGGACAGAAACCCATGGTATTGGTATTTAAATTGGCAGCGGAATTTGTTAACGGGATCGTTTAAACGGAAAACACCCCTTTTATTTTATTTCAAGTTTTGGGACAAACCCCGTAATTTATAAAAAAGGAATTTCACTGGGAAATCCCCTGATTACAAAAGCATGTTTATTTATTTACTGAGCCACTTTATCCAAGCTGGTAGTGCTACACGGCACTTTTCCTTGTTCATAGTAAATCACCTGAAACATGTTTAAAAATATTTTATCAGTGGGGAAATACTGGCGAGTTATTCAATTTGCACAAAATGACACATTGTTACAATTTACAACATTAAGAGTTTTCACATTTGCCCCTATCTTATAATTAGCTGGTTCAGTTGTCACTCGATCGGATCTATGACTGTGGACATAACACTAATTAGGCTCGCCCACCTAAAGTGATAAATCATTAGTAGTAATGTGCACAAAACCCCCACTTACTGCCAGGAATTAAAGATTAGCAAAGACTTAATCACTGCAAAGTATAACTGGAAAACATTTAGGGTTTTGTAAAGCAATTAGATAAAAGGAGAATGACTCACATTACAAGTTTAACTGAACAGAGTTTGCCTACTGATTAAGCTTGGTAACCTAGTTTAAATATAACAATGCAAACGAAACTAGGTTAGTAACTTAATTCAACATTTACGATAATTTCACGAGATCGAAACCGTCACGACTAATGACAAAGTATATCGCGTATTCAGGCAGCACTTAAACATCCATCGGATTGGTTTTAATCGATCGAACATTGTATCGTAGCAGTGATCGAGTTATTACCCTGTTGTCGCAGCAGAGATTCGGGACTTTTGAGTGAAATTGGAAAGATCAGAGCACAACTTAACACACGAAATGAATTTTTACGTCGAAACAGTCACCCCATGCAAGTGCCAAACCCCTGGGTTTTATACTGGATTTTGACCTCCCCCGCGTGTCGCTCCAGGCACCCTAGCCTCTGGCGCGTGTCGCGACGGCGACCAGTTTAGGCTAGGGTAGCCTCGTGTCTAGAATAGCCTGGGTGAATCAAGTTTAACGAATTTTCGTGATTTACATTCGTTTTATAAAGATAACTATCAATTAGGGGATACCCCCTTGAGTTTTAGGGAGCCCTGATCCTAGTTTTGGTCATTTTAAAAATTATGGATCGTGCCATATCATTTAGGGGTCTCAATTAGGGTTTCCTAATGTGCATTATTAGAATAAGAAATAACAATTTTGGAAAGAGTTGTTACACCCTCCCCACCTTGTTTAAAATCTCGTCCTCGAGATTTACTAGAACAAGTAAGGGTACTTTCGCTTCATTTCTGATTCTAGTTCCCATGTGTACTCCGGTCCTCTTTTCGAATCCCACTTTACTGACCAGCACCAATCTCTTGTGCTTGAGATGTTTGACCTTTCTGTCTTCTATTTGGAGAGGTTTCTCAATAAATTTTAACTTTTCATTTACCTCTACGTCTTGAAGAGGTACTACCAGTGATTCATCAGACAAACACTTCTTAAGATTAGATACATGAAACACATCATGTACTCCAGCCAGTTCTTCTAGTAGTTGTAGCTGATAAGCAACTGGTCCTATTCGTTGGGTAATGGTGAATGGTCCTATGTACCTTGGACTTAGCTTCCCTTTTCTTACTGAATCGAACTACTCCTTTCCATGGCGAAACTTTCAAGAGTACCTTGTCTCCAACTTAAAATTCTAATGGCTTGCGTCGATTGTCTGCATAACCCTTCTGGCGATCTCGAGCTGTTTTCAATCTTTCCTTGATTTGAGTTATCTTATCGGTGGTTTCCTGCACAATTTCAGGACCTGATAATTGACTTTCTCCTATTTCTGCCCAGCATACTGGAGTTCAACACTTTCGTTCATAAACTGCCTCGAACGGGGCAGCATCGATGCTTGTATGATAGCTATTATTATAGGAGAATTCTATTAGCGGTAGGTGATCATCCCAATTTCCACCGAAGTCGATTACACATGCCCTGAGCAAGTCTTCTAGGGTTTGAATCGTTCTTTCACTTTGTCCATATGTCTGCGGATGGTATGCAGTACTTAAATTTCATCGTGTTCCCATTGCCTCTTGAAAACTTGTCAAAAATTGCGAAGTGAAACGACTATCCCTATCTGACACAATGGAGAGTGGGACTCCATGTAAGGATACTACCTCATCTACGTATAACTTAGCCAATCTCTACATGCTAAAGGTTTCTTTCATTGGTAGGAAATGAGATGATTTGGTTAATCGATCTACAATTACCCAGATTGCATCGTTACCCTTCCTTGTTTTGGGTAGCTTAGTAACAAAATCCATGGTTATTAATTCCCATTTCCATACAGGCATTTCTAATTATTGAAGTAAACATGAAGGTTTCTGGTGTTCTGCCTTAACTTGCGAACAAGTTAGACACTTAGAAACATATCTAGCTATGTCCTTTTTCATCCCGATCCACCAGAAATTATTTCTTAAATCTTGATACATCTTGTTATTACCATGATGCATCGTATACCTAGATTTATGGGCTTCCTCTAAAATCTTATTTCTTAAATTTCCTTGCCTAGGTACCCAAATCCTTTTCTTATGGAACCTCCAAATTCCATCAGCCCCTTACTCTAATTCCTTTATTCGTCCTTTCATTTCTTCCGCATCATCTTTGATTGCTGTTTCCTGAACTTGCTTCAGTTGTTCCATTAAATCTAACTGTAGATTTAATCTTAAAGTATGAACTCGCCTTTGCTTTTCATGATATTTACGACTGAGGGCATCCGCTACTACATTTTCCTTTCCTTCATGATATTGAATATCACTGTCACACCCCGATATTTTCGCGTATTACCGGTGGGCCCGGTGGGGAGTATCGTGACGTAGTTGATATCATCATAGTCAAACAACACAAATTATAAATGCACAGCGAAAGCAAAAGATAGATTTTATTTCAACTGAATAAATTGTAATATTAAGTATCACAAAACAGTCGAAACAGATCCACATGCGGATCGAATAAAAAGGAAAACTGTTCAACAGACTTTGACATCTAGAGCTTGCGAGACTTGATTATTGATGCCTGGAGTAGCCAGCCTATTACGTATAGTACCTGCACTTAGCCTTTTTTGGAAAATACGTCAGTTTACACTGGTAAATACAACTTAACTGACTCATTTTGAAAAGAGTTTGAAAATTGATTTGAATGCACTTCGGAAAAAATATCTTTTATAACTTGGGACAATTATTTAAAAATATTCTTGTATACAGATTTACTTATTTGTCGTCCATCAGGGCCGGTTTGTAGGGCCGGTCTAGATTAACTGACACGCCACAGGTATAATACCCACAAGGCTGATTCCATTAAGTGGGCTACCAGTTTTTACATATGCAGCTGTCGGGTGTACGCCTACACCCCGTGCTTAGGTCGTGGCCATTTCTTTGAATGATGCCAAGGATATCCGGGACATGGTCATTTAACCCCCAAAAGGCCATACACCAAATAATACATATTAAACGGGTCATGTAAATACATCAATCACAATCCGATTTAAATGACTACACACCCGACCAAGCAGTACTTTTTTAGTACCGTATCCCAAGCCCGTATAGGGAAAATAAGTTAAGAGTATTTACCTGAGCAAAGTATTAATCAAATACAGCAAGTGCACGTAGCTTTTACTGGGCTCCTAAGGCGCTCTCGCAACAGGTGTCAATCTATAAGGCGCTCTCGCAACAGGTGCTGCTCCAGAGATGATGTCAATTCTGAATTCTACTTGCCTATCTGGTGGTAAACCAGGTAGTTCTTCAGGGAAAACTTCAGGGTATTCAGAAATGACGGGAATATCTTCAACCTTAGGCTTCTGCTCATTAATAGTTACCTGTGCCATATAAATGACACAACCCTTCTTCGAACATCTAGATGCCTTGAGCATAGACACTTGCTCAGGCAGTCCATATTGGGTATCTCCCTGAATGGTAAGTGACTCACCAGACGGAGTCTTAATCACCACATGCTTCTTATTGCAGACGATCTGGGCTTGGTTATAAGATAACCAATCCATGCCTATAACTATATCAAAACCGACTAACTTCAAAGGAAGTAGGGATAACGGGAAGGAGTGGTTCCTAATGGATATAACACATCCATCTAACACAGTTGAGGCTGTTTCTATGGTTCCATCAGCTAATTCCACCTCATACTTCACACTTAAGGTTTTAACAGGCAATTTCAACAATTCACAAAACTTATTGTCTACGAATGACTTATCAGCTCCTGAATCAAAAAGTACTCTTGCGTAGACATCATTTATGAGGAAGGTACCTGTGATCACATTGTCGTCCTGAACGGCTTCCTTTGCATCCATCCGGAAGACCCTTGCATTGGTCTTCTTGGCTTCCTCAAGCTTTTTAGCGTATTTAGGGCAGTTGGTCTTAATGTGCCCTTTCTCATTGCAGTTGTAACATGTGGCATCTTTAATCTTCTTGCAATCAATAGTCTTATGCTCTTTAGACTTGCATAACCCACATGCAGGTGGTCTTGATTGAGACTTGGTCTCAAGCCTGCATTTTCCAAAGTGGCGTTTTTGGCAAGTCGTGCACTTTGGCTTTTCCTCTGATCGCTGATTACCTTTGTTGGACCCAGACTCTTTCTTGTGGTCCGTATTACCTTTGTGCTTCTTCTCAGATCTTCGTGAGGTATCATCCTCACGCTTCCTCTTACCTTCTTCAGAATTCTTTAGCGATCTCAACCTGACCGCATCTAAGATAAGAGACAGAGATAGATCAGCTGCTGATCTAAAAGTAGCAGGTCTTGAAGCCTTAACACTCTGGGGCTAAACCCCCAATGAAGCGAGCAATCCTTTTGGGTTCCGGGGTTACCAGATACGGAACCAGTCTTGACATCGTGTTGAGGCTTGTAAGATAAGCTTGGCAATCTAGGTTTTTCATAACCAACGATAGGAAATCAGACTCAATCCTTTCAACCTCATGCTGAGGGCAGTAGTTCTCTTTAATGAGAGCAACGAACTGATCCCATGATAGATTATAGAGTGGGATCTTCCCAGCAGCTTGAATAAGAGACTTCCACCAAGCTAATGCCTCTCCCTTGAATGATTGGGATACATACTTCACTATATCCCTTTCAGCACAACCGCTGATATCAACAATAGTGTCCATTTCATCTAACCAAGTCATACAATCAATTGCCCCTTTCTCCCCAGTGAAATCCCGGGGTTTGCAGGAAACAAAGTACTTATAGGTACAGGACTTGGTACGCGGTTCATCATCGAACACTATCCTCTTGGATGGAACACTGTTTTGGTTTGAGGAATGTTGAACATCCTCTTTCTTAGATTTAGGTTGGGTAGAGGGTGGCTTGCTGTGAGCTTCTGAGTGAGTTTTAGGGACATATTTAGAGTGGGGTACAGATGAGGTTCTACATGAGTCCCACTAGATTCATTATACTGTCGCTCCATAGCTTTCGCAACAACATTATCTATCAATGCTTGCAGTTCTGCTCCGGTCACATGTATCTTAGTATTTTCATGATTTTCTACCGGATGGCTGTTTACTTCATCCGACCTAGCCATGTAGCTTTAATTGTTACATAAAGAAATAAGGACAAGGTTTATATAGAAGCTTATTCAGCATTTGATGATTTATTAACCATGGTTTTAAGAACCATTTTTGTTAATTTGCTAAGTATATAATTATTCAGGATCTTTATCACAACCCTAAATTATAAGTTAATAATAGCACAAAAGGCCTAGTCACGTAGACAAGTTTAGTTTATAAGCCCAGATTTTATGGAATCGAGGCATTAAGGTTTGAATCAAAGTTCATTACCTTTTCTTGATAGGGAGTTGTAGGCTACCACTGTCTTTAGTCCCAGAGGATGTTAATTATAGCCCGTGGGAACTTCACCCTTAAGGGATGATTATTTTAAATAAGGGAAGATTGGAATAACCCAATTTAAAGATGATTTATGCGATTTTATCGAATCACATTTTGCCAAGAGTGTTAACATGTTTCAGATGTTAACAAGGATTTGAATCTTTTGAATAGGTTTTACCATCTTGGTCATGTCTGCAACGACATTTAGGCTAGGTTTTACCTTTAAGATCTTTTTTAATATTTAACACAGAACAATCCTAGATTGAGATGTTAACAAGGATCTGAATCTAATTGTGGAACTACCATCTTGGCCCTGTCTTAAGGTGACATATGGCTAGGTCTTGTCCTTTTTAGATTTTACCATTTAATTATAATGGCAGATCTTATAATAGGAATGTTATTTTAAATCAAACTGTTCCATTAAAATTTAACAAGTACATGGTTGCCCTAAACGGGACTTCTATCTGAAATGACTTGCCCATGCAGGGGCTAATCAGAAAAATAACAAAGGAAACAAATAAGGACAAAATAAAACGAATTAGGATTAGTCCTAAGTTCTTTGTCTAGACTCGAGAATCAAAGAATGTGCAATTGTGTAACTAAGATTAAACACAAAAGGCTAGTGTTTAATTCACTCAGTGTTGGCTCTGATACCAACCTGTCACACCCCGATATTTTCGCGTATTACCGGTGGGTCCGGTGGGGAGTATCGTGACGTAGTTGATATCATCATAGTCAAACAACACAAATTATAAATGCACAGCAGAAGCAAAAGATAGATTTTATTTCAACTGAAGAAATTGTAATATTAAGTATCACAAAACAGTCGAAATAGATCCACAGGAGGATCAAATAAAAAGGAAAACTGTTCAACAGACTTTGACATCTAGAGCTTGCGAGACTTGATTATTGATGCCTGGAGTAGCCAGCCTATTACGTATAGTACCTGCACTTAGCCTTTTTTTGGAAAATACGTCAGTTTACACTGGTAAATACAACTTAACTGACTCATTTTGAAAAGAGTTTGAAAATTGATTTGAATGCACTTCGGCAAAAATATCTTTTATAACTTGGGACAATTATTTAAAAATATTCTTGTATACAGTTTTACTTATTTGTCATCCATCTGGGCCGGTTTGTAGGGCCGGTCTAGATTAACTGACACGCCACAGGTATAATACCCACAAGGCTGATTCCTTTAAGTGGGCTACCAGTTTTTACATATGCAGCTGTCAGGTGTATGCCTACACCCCGTGCTTAGGTCGTGGCCATTTCTTTGAATGATGCCAAGGATATCCGGGACATGGTCATTTAACCCCCAAAGGCCATACACCAAATAATACATATTAAACGGGTCATGTAAATACATCAATCACAATCCGATTTAAATGACTACACACCCGACCAAGCGGTACTTTTATAGTACCGTATCCCAAGCCCGTATAGGGAAAATAAGTTAAGAGTATTTACCTGAGCAAAGTATTAATCAAATACAGCAAGTGCACGTAGCTTTTACTAGGCTCCTAATCTGGAAAGAAGGTTTTTAATAACCTATTAGAATCCTAACGGGTCTTTAATTAAGCCTAGACTTAGACCGGTTAGTTTTCAAAAGGAAGATACGGTTCAAACGCATGATAAAGCGAAGACCGGTTTAGAATGTGGTTTTGACCCGACAAGCTTGTATGCTTGTTTAATATGGGTAACTTAAACACATTCTGAATTTTGAGACAAAAATGTTATGGTTTGACCCGTTTCGGCTAATATATGCAAACTAGTTACATAAGCCGATCCGAACGCGAAAAGTGCGTAACGAGTAACCATAAGAGTCATATACAAGTTTTCTAAGTTAATATGCCTGAAATATGTTGTGATATCAGTAAGATATCTTCTATTATGCCCAAAACGAATTTAAACTCAAACTATGCCTCGTATGGGCATTTTGGTCATTTTAAAGGTTATAAAAGAGTTTAAATAGTAATCTGAGTTACAGGTCTGATATAATCAGTAAAAATACTTAGTTTAATAAGTTATAACAGTAGAGTATTGCATACATGTGAAATTTATCAATTATAACCAAACTATGCACCGCGGGGGCATTTTGGTAATTTCACATAAGCTTAAAAGGTTAAAACCGGGAATCTGAGTTTAAAACTTTTGCTTACTGTATAAATATTTACTAAAAATATCAGTAGGCATCAAACCTTATATGTTTAAAATAGTTTTAATACGTACTATGCGTTAAAAACGCTTAAAAAGGCGATTTGGAGCCATTTCCGGGTTCTTAAAGGAAAGCTGATATTTTTATTACTCCAGAAGGCTCAAAATACTTTATTTATAATATTAGATCAGTAGAAAAAGGTTTGGTATCAAAAGGATTTGTAAAACTCATTTTATAGCCCAAAAGGGCAAAACCGGCAATTACCAAATCAAGCTTAGAATTCTAAGTTATGCTCAGCCTAAAAATAAATAAAAATCTTCAAAAATCCCAAAATATTATATTAAATCAGTGGGTAATAAGTTTGGTATCAAAAATTGGGTTTAGATAGGCTATATGCTAATTATGAGGTTTAATTACTAAAAAGCTTCTCATTTACGCTAATGAGCATAACTCCTAATCTAGACCTCAAACTGATGTCAAATTTTAGGGACAAGTTTATAAATTAGTAGTGAAGGTTTCTATTCTTTCACTTTTTCAAAAATCACATTTTAAGGTGAAAAGGGCATAATAGTCAACATTTAAGTATTTAACGGAATCATGCATAAGAATCGGATAACTAATGAACCAAGTTGTATAATCTCAGAGGGTTATACCTATAGGTAACTTGGTCGTAATAAAGCTCTAAGACATTTCTAAACTATGCTCTAATGGGTCAGAGCTGAAAGTCAAAACAAAAGTCTACTTTTGCGACTTTCGGTTCCGAACCGAGCTTAAACTGAAAATTGTCGAGTTGAACATGTTTAGACATGTTCTTACATCAATTACCAAGTTATATTAATGACAAAACAGGTTGCATAGCTTCTATATTGCTAATTATGCATTTATTTGAAACTAAGCTTTCTGTTGACTTTTTAATAATCAAATTTGACCCGACAATTGACCTACTAAAAGTGGGAATCAGAGAATACCCTTTTAAGGGTTTATTGCCCACATAATTACCAACTCATAGGTACTTTCAAATTGAAATTTGACTGGACAAATTAAGATTAATGACGAAGTCAAATCTTAATTACGACGGTTTGACTTTTTGATCTATAAGCTAATAAAATGGACTAAGCAGGGATTAAACTCTTACATAAGGTCCTTGCTATCTTTTCTACACTTCTTAGTCTTCTCCTAATGCTTTCCAACTCCAAAAATGATCAGGAACACAAGAACAAGTGAGATAAGAGTGAATGGTTTGAATGAGCACGTGAAATGGCTGCACTAAAGGGGCTATTTATAGTTGTGGGGGACTCATAGGATCATCCCAAGTGGTTGTGTAGCCCCCAAGCATCAAATCCTGGCCATACAAGTGTTTAAGGACAGCTATCATTTGCTTGGAGAGGTGATAACTTGATGCCCACACCAAGAATTTGCAAGAAAGGTCCTCCAAGAACAAGCTGCAGCTCAATGAGGCTGTCGCCACGCGCGACGGCAATAGGGGGAGTCCGTGGCGCTACGCTACCACCCAACATATCAGCAAAACAAGTTTCAATCTTGACACTTTTAGTCCCTGCACCTTTTAAACGTGGTTTTAACTTTGTTTCTTGCACTTTTGGCCCTCTAACTTGACTTTTAAGGGCTCCAAGGCATAACCAAACATCGTTAAGTCCTCGGTTAACTTTGTGATCACCCGTAAGGCCTTAAATTTCAACGTTGATGCTTTTAACCCCTCGTATACGAATGTTGTCATAACTTCCTCATATTTTATCGAAACCTTGTGAAATTTTTATCACTTATTCTCATGAGCATAATTTATCATTACAAAGCTTCGGGTTTGCTAAAAGGTCACTCAGAGGTATACTTTAAACATGTTGACACATTTAACCCCCTGCAGTTTGTAATTTCTCACTTTCTTCCATAATTAGCTTCGTATGATCCATGAATTATTCGTTTAAGGGTATAAACGTCGTGTAGGGCTATATAAGGGTACATTTATCCATTGTTGACACTTTGGATCCTTTTACACACGTAGATTCTTTGTTTGTCAACTTTAGTCCCTTTAAAGTAATCCTTTACACGTTTTAAGTCCATAACACGTGTCGATATATTATTGGACATGAATTTTCGAGGTGTTACAATCACAGTCGTAATCACTTAAAATTTCCATCCATCTTCTTTGTCTCATGTTTAATTCTTTTTACCCGAATATGTTCCTCAAACTCTTATGATCTGTATAGACAGTAAACTTACTTCCGTACAGACAATGTCTCCAAATCTTAAGGGCAAAAATTATGGCTCCTAATTCTAAGTCATGAGTCGTATAATTTTCCTCGTGCTTTTTCAACTGTCGTGATGCATACGCAATTACCTTTTTGCGTTGCATTAGCACACATCCAAACCCTAGCTTAGAAGCATCGCAGTAGACTTCAAAATCTTCTGACCCTTCAGGTAAAGCAAGAATTGGGGCATTTGTTAACCTTTGCTTTAAGATCCTAAAGGCTTCTTCTTGATTGGGTCCCCATTCAAACTTAACTGTTTTACAGGTTAGCTTAGTTCATGGAACAGCTATTTTAGAAAAGTCTCTAATGAAGCGCCTATAATATCCCGCTAATCCTAGAAAACTTCGAACTTCGGTTGCTGATTAAGGGACCTTCCAATTTGTGATTGCTTCTATCTTGGAGGGATCTACGTGAATACCTTCGTGATTCACCATGTGACCTAAAAATTGCACTTCCTATAGCCAAAATTCACACTTTGAGAATTTGGCGTAAAGCTTTTCCTTTCTTAACAGAGTTAAGAGTGCATGTAGGTGCTCACAATGCTCGTCCTGGTTTTTGGCGTAAATAAGTATATCGTCGATGAAGACAATTACAAATTTATCCAAATACGGCTTACAAATCCGATTCATCATGTCCATGAATGCTGCAGGGGCATTCGCTAATCCAAACGGCATGATTGTAAACTCGTAGTGTCCATACCTAGTCCTGAAAGCAGTTTTAGGTATGTCTTCTTCTGATGATATCCGGAGCGCAAGTCAAGCTTAGAGAAATATCTAGCTCCCTGTAGTTGATCGAAAAGATCATCAATCCTAGGTAATGGGTATCGATTCTTGATGGTAACTTTATTCAATTCTTTATAATATACACATTCGCATCGAAGCGTCCTTCTTTTTCACGAACAACACTGGTGCTCCCCAAGGGGATGAACTAGGTTGTATGAATCCTTTGTTTGGTAATTCATCTAACTGCATTTTCAGTTCTAACATTTCGGTGGGTGCTAGCCGATAAGGTGCCTTGGCTATTGGTGCAGTTCCAGGAATTAGATGAATTCTAAATTCTACTTCCCTATCTGGTGGTAATCCAGGTAGCTCTTCTGGAAATACATCAGAGTATTCTGATACTACCGGAATTTCCTTAAGTTCCTTGCTTTTAGTGTTAATGATTACCGAAATCATATACACTATTCCTTGTTTTCATTCATAACTAGCGACTTTCATTACTGAAATGAACTTCATTGGTTTACGTGGCTTATCTCCTGAAATCAAAATTACTTCTTCTGTGGGTGTATGAATTTCTATGGAATTCCTATCACAGAGGATTCGAGTATGGTTGGCTACTAACCAATCCATTCCTAACACAACATCAAATCCAGTTAAATTCATAGGCAGCAGGTTTGCAGAAAATTTATGGCCTGAGAGTTCTATCTTTCCTTCTTGCAAGACCTTATCTATTTCAACAGAATTACCATCTGCCGTTTCCACCGTAAAAACTTGCCTAAGTTTGGTTAAAGGTTGCTTAAGAGCGTGGCAGAATGAAGTATTTATAAAACTATTGTTTACACCAGAGTCAAATAATACTTTTGCGTAAACGTCATGTACAAGAAACGTACCAGCTATCACATCCGGAATCAGATCTGCTTCCTGTGTAGTCAGCTGGAAGGCTCTTGCATTCTTTTTATTTATACCTTCAGCAGGTTTGGCTTTGTTATCAGCTGGCTTGACCAATTTTGGGCAATCGGGCTTGAAGTGTCCTGTTTCGCCGCAGTTGTAGCAGATTACGGTTTTCTTCCTCCATTCCTCCTCTTGGTGGCCTGGTCTCTTGCAGAAATTGCAATTTTCTACACATTTTCCAAAATGTTTCTTTTTACAATTTCCGCAATATGGCGGCATGGAAGATTGCCCGGTTCCCTTTTTCTTGAAATTACTACTATTATTACCCCCACGAAATCCTTGGGTAATCTTTTGGGCCAATTCCTTTTTCCTGTTTTCTTATCTCGTGCGTACCAACCCGTTAGTCAAGGTGTTGGCCAGTTCGACCGCATCGTCAATAGTTTGGGGTCTCGCAGCCTTGACTATGTCGCGAATCTCGCTAATTAGTCCCCAAATATAGCGAGAAATAAGTACCGGTTTTGGCGAAGCCAGAGTTGGTACAATTCTAGCATACTCGAAGAATTTCGAAGTATACCCCCGACAGTCAACGCCCACCATCCGGTGGTTCAGGAACTTGTTTGTCATTTGTTACTTTTCATAGGCGGGAAAAAATTTTCTTTCCATCAATTCTTTAAATTCTTCCCAACTCATGGCATAAGCCACGTCACTTCCCTTTGCTTGCAGCACCGTGTTCCACCATTCTAACGCCTCTTCTTTGAAAAGGTGGGATGGATACATCACCTTGTCTTCTTCTGCACATTTACTTATTTTAATTACTACTTCGGTCTTTTCTAACCAACGCAGTGCGGCAGTCGCCCCTTCATTGCCTGCAAATTCAACTGGCTTACAGGCAAGAAATTCTTTATAAGTGCAACTAGGTGTTGCAACCTTCATTTTCTTAAGTATTGGGGCTTGAACCACATTATTGTTATTATTGCCGCCTCCATTTACACTGTTACTGAAATTATCGTCGCGAGTGCATTTACTATGGTTGGCTTGGGAAGGTTCAGTAGGGTTCTTAACAGCAGCGACGATTGCTGGGATAGCGTTGGCTATTCCCTGAGCAACAATATTTTCGATATCTTGTCTATTAAGAAAATGGACTTCATTATTTTGTTCAGATTGGTTAACTTCGTTTGTCGGTTTGTTTTCTGTGTTTTCCATCTGAATAATTAACAATATATGCAAATTATTGTCACACAATGGATAGCAACCAAACATAACAGGACAATTACACATAATCAAGTTAACACATATAGCCAAAATCGTCGACCTTGCGACATTTATATTTTATATAATATTATGCCTCCATACAAACCAGATATTTACAGCTATTTTATTTTGTTATTATTATACAATATTATATATTATTATTATTATATTATTTTTTTCGCATATTAATATTATACAAACATTCAACCACAGTTAGCTAGCTTTTTAGAAACGACGCTCCCTCTCGTCGTACTTCCACGTGATGTTTTCCCCTACTTCCCGAATCCGGTTTCCCGCATCCACCAGTTCCTCGCCGTAGCGGCGTAATTCGGCAACGTTCTCCGAGCTCAAAGGTGGGAATGGTGCAGGTTCATGATCAAACTGGGGAAAGTAAACATTTGGGTTATTCATGAAATTCTGAAATTGCCAGTCGCTCGTCCACCATTCTTCCAGCTGCCCTGTAAGAGGTCGGGGGTTGACAATGGGGTCTGGAATAGCAGGTTCCAAATTAATTGGAATTTCAGATTAGGTAGGGAAATTGAAAAGCGTTTCGTCAGCAGGTCCGATGAGGTCACAATTCGCCAGTTTCCTTTCAAGTTCTACCCAAGGTGGCATCTCCTAGGCTTGACCGGAACTCTCCGCTACTTCCTATCCCTTTCCCTTTGGATCCTCCGTTTTCTTTACCCGTTGGGCACCGGGTTTCTTCTTGCGTCTGTGTTTCCAATCCAGCAACCTTCTTCTCTTTTTGGGCTTTGGTTTCTCCTGTGGCTAGGCCTGAAACACTAGTGGCTCCTCGGTATCCGCCTGATACCCTGACTGGGTTCCTGTTGTATCCATATCAGTTGTATGGATAGTAAACTTTCGGAGTGCTTCCGACAGTTCATACATGCTGTTAGCACACATGAAGAAACACACAAAAATCCAAATTAAAATTTTATTTATTATAAATTAAATTTTCACAGAATCACAGAATGGCAAATTGGAAAATCAAGTATTTTTTCAAGTACTTAATTGGCTTAAATCAGTGGCTCTGATACCACATTTTTCTGTCACGGCCCCCGACCCAGTTTCCCAGTTCGAAAGCCGCGGGACAGAAACCCGTGGTATTGGTATTTAAATTGGCAGCGGAATTTGTTAACATGATCGTTTAAACTAAAAACACCCCTTTTATTTTATTTCAAGTTTTGGGACAAACCCCGTAATTTACAATAAAGGAATTTTACTGGGAAATCCCCTGATTACAAAAACATGTTTATTTATTTACTGAGCCACTTTATCCAAGCTGGTAGTGCTACACGATACTTTTCCTTGTTCACAGTAAATCACCTGAAACATGTTTAAAAAGATTCTATTAGGGGGGAAATACTGGCGAGTTATTCAATTTGCACAAAATGACACATTTTTACAATTTACAGCATTAAGAGTTTTCACATTTGCCCCTATCTTATAATTAGTTGGTTCAGTTGTCACTCGACCGGATCTATGACTGTGGATATATCACTAATTAGGCTCGTCCACCTAAAGTGATAAATCATTAGTAGTAATATGCACAAAACTCCCCACTTACTGCCACTAATTAAAGATTAGCAAAGACTTAATCACTACAAAGTATAACTGGAAAACATTTAGGGTTTTGTAAAGCAATTTGATAAAAAGAGAATGACTCACATTGCAAGTTTAACTGAACAGAGTTTGCCTACTGATTAAGCCTGGTAACCTAGTTTAAATATAATAATGCTAACGAAACTAGGTTAGTAACTTAATTCAACATTTACGATAATTTCACGAGATCGAAACCCTCACGACGAATGACAAAGTATAGCCCGTATTCAGGCAGCACTTTAACCTCGGATCGGTTTTAATCGATCGGACATTGTATCGTAGTAGTGATCGAGTTATTACCCTGTTGTCGCACCAGAGATTCGGGACTTTTGAGTGAAATTGGAAAGATCAGAGCACAACTTAACGCACGAAATGAATTTTTACGTCGAAACAGTCACCCCATGCAAGTGCCAAACCCCTAGGTTTTATACTGGATTTTGACCTCCCCCGCATGTCGCGCCAGGAACCCTTGCCTCTGGCGCGTGTCGCGACGGCGACCAGTTTAGGATAGGGTAGCCTCGTGTCCAGAATAGCCTGGGTGAGTCAAGTTTAACGAATTTTCATGATTTACATTCGTTTTATAAAGATAATGATCAATTAGGGGATATCCCCTTGAGTTTTAGGGGGCCCTGATCCTAGTTTTGGCCGTTTTAAAAATTATGGGCCGTGCCATATCATCTAGGGGTCTCAATTAGGGTTTCCTAATGTGCATTATTAGAATAAGAAATAACAATTTTGGCAAGAGTTGTTACACCCTAGGAAATGCATGTATATTTGAGACCAAAGAAATAGATAGGAGCAAATAAGATAGAATGCAAGTAGTTTTTAAACACAAGCAAGAAATGTTCCTAAACTATAGACTAGGTCAAAAGCATAGCAATTAATCCTAATTCCCTATAGTTATGGCTCTGATACCAATCTGTCACACCCCAACCGATGGCGGAAACATCGGAGTGAGACGAAAACAAGATTGCTCGTAGCATCATAACGCTAATTGTGAAAATATTTAACTAATCAAAATTTCATAAATACTAAAATGGCATACATTGTTCAAAAACCAAATACAATCAAATTGTAGCAAACATGAAACATGAATAATTTTTTATTATTAAGGTGTGTGTCTAAGTCCACCCTAAACTTGTTTCTTCATGTCGTCATCTATCAACCTGCAACATGTATTAAAATATGATCAACAAAAATGTTGGCGAGTATATAAGTTTGAATACGTAGCATAATAGTAAAAATGTTTAATGGTGCTCATAACCAACATGATAAATGTAAATCCTGTTACTAACATACTACACAAGTGTAAACTATATGTCAAACCAGAGTTTAAAGCAATCGTGATTACCCAACAACGACGAAATGAAGAGGGTGTAATGGTGTTTTACTTAACAATACCACAAGAATACAGGCGGGGCGTTAATCCTAGAGCGCTATAATTGTTAAGGTACGCTTGCAAATTTAATGAGCATATAGACGCGTGTAAACATAGCATGCGAGATTAACAAGTATCAACAAGTCTCATGTTTAATAGTGGATATAGTGTGATTTTGTAAACATGTTTAATAGCGTTGCATGTTTTTGTATAGTTGTACATATTGCACCCAAAGTGGATAAAATGGAAAAAAAGGGATCGAGTATACTCACAGTTTTGCGTAGATTTCAACTAAAACCGAGAGTGGATTAGACGGGAGCTGGTACACCAAAGATACCCTGAAATGGGTAAACGAAGGTGTGAGTATTATGATGTGAAGATCTTCGGATCAGACTTTAAAATACGAAAAAAATTACGAAACAAAACAAGTAACAGACCCTTCATGCGAATGGGGTCCTTTCGTGCGAAAGGCAGTAGCCTTCCGCGCGAATGTGAGTCCATTCGTGCGACTGGTCTGTTTAAACACGGATTCGGGTGTAAAATTTAATTGTAAACTGTTTAACATAATACATTATTAGTAATCATTATATGAAATGAAAACAATAGGTAAAATAGCCAAACAGCCAAGTAAGGACAACCTGGGTGTGCCAACTCAACATGGAAGGTGTGAACCAAGTGTTGGAGGCTAGACGGGATTAACTTACTTTGTGACTAGCAAACTGTTTAGTGTTCATCCATGAAACTGATGAACTGACATTGAATAGAAATGAAATAAAAAACGAAACATGTGAAACAGTCCCCTTTTGTGCGAAAGGGATGCCCTTTCACAGGAAGGGTATAGCCTTTCATGTGGAAGGTGCAAATGCTTGTAAAAAACGTGTGTTTAATCTATCCGAAATAGATCATTTCTTGGTGGAAATTAACCCTAATGCAAACCCTTAACTTCGAACTGAATTGAGAGTCTGATGGGTACCCGATTCCACCAAGCTTGTACATAAATTAAAATGAAATGTATGAACAAGTTGTAAAAACATCAAAGTTTGTAATGTTTGAATCTCATATGTGGTGAGGTTTCAACATCAATTTGCCCAAGCAAACTCGTGAAAACCATCCATGAGATATTTTCAAACAAGGGTTTTGCAAAAGTTAAAGAAATCGACTAGAATGCAAGAAAAATGTTAAAGAAATGAAAGAGATGAAAGAAAATCATTACTGAAAACCTCTGATCGCAAGAGAGAACTTCAGAGCATTTGAGAGTGAGTTGGGTGACTGGAAGGGGGAAATTAGTGAAGTAGCGTGCTTATTTATAGGTGAGGAGTGTATTGGGACGAAAGGGAGCTTTCGGGCGAAAGGGGAGTTTGGAGCGATAGGCCCTTTCACACGAAAGGGGGTCCTTTCGTGCGAAGGATCATTCCCCTTCCTCTCGAAGGTCCAATTTTGATTAATTTGCGTGTTTTAGACGGTTTTACATGTAACGAGCATAAATGTGTTTTGTACAAATATGAAACATGTATAATGGTGTTTGAAACATTGATTTCGAGTACAAACATGCCAACAAGTTTAATATGTATAACATAGATGTGAATAAAATGATTGAATTTCATTATGATCAATAGTCTCGGATTACAAAGTTGAAACGAAATAGAATACAACATAAGTACAAGTTTCCAAAATAGAATTACAACAATACTTCCTAAATAAGGCAAGTACAACTATGCGAAGCGTTACATAAACCTTTGGTAGAGGTTCTTATTTATTGTCAAAGGGTTTGGAGAAGACGATGGGTTCATGGCCTCATTAACCGGACGTTGCCATCAAGGAATATCCATTTGGTCCCCTTTGACACGAAAAGTAGTGTCTGCAGAGGTGGAGTTATATTAGTGCATTGTGATTGGTTACACGTTGCCTACCAAATGTACTTGTTGTCACGTCTGTCATCAGCAGTTAGTGGAGATCATGGAGCAGTGAACAACGCAGCCTGATTGGTTACACATCACTGTCCTTTTGTACTATTTGTATTTTATGAGTTGTTGCAGTTGCACGTCCACGAGAGGATCCTGCGTAGGAACCTCGGGACAAGCTAAGGTAGTGTTTTGTATGCAGGAATGAGAGGTGGAATGGAATGGACCATTATGAGGGAATGAAAAAGAATGTGTTTGGTTGATCAAGCTAATGAAATCACCCATTACATAAGGCATTCAATTCTTTCAAATTCATTTCATCCACCCTCTTTTTTTCCATTCAACTCCCCCTCTCACATTCATTACCAATAATGCTCACCACTGCCACCGCCACCCACTGCCGTCACCACCCGCCGCTACCACTAGGGTTGTTCAGAATTCGATTCGGATTGGAATAATTTGAAATTCGACTGGGTTCAAATTCGAATTATTCGAGTCCAGTAATCAAATTCAAATTGAATACAACTTTATGATTTTCAATTCGATTCGAAATTCGAATTCAATTTATATATGATTTTTTAATATATGTATATACACACAAACATATATACACACACATATAACTTCTAAACTTGGCCAAAGTATGAACTGAATCCATAGAGGGAATGAAATACCTTTTGGAATGGGTGATTCCATTCCATTAACCAACCAAGCACTCTTTTCTTCATTCCCTCGTAATCATCCATTCCATTCCACCTTTCATTCCTTCATACCAAACACTACCTAAGTGATAAGTTTATTATTCATAAGATTACCAAACCTACTGACAAATAGCTCATACTACCCTACTGACAAATAGCTCATACTACTTATTTCTAAATTTTTATCTAACTTAAATCGCTAAATTTTGATGTTTCGAAATATTGACAGTTAATTAATTTCGCAGATTATTATATTTTATGTTAAAAATAATTAATTTGTACTTTGTAGTACTTTTAAAAAATGAAATTAAAAGAATTTACTGTTTAGCGTAAATTTAAATTAAATCGAATTTATTCAAATTCGGTTTGGAATTCGGTTCGAATTCAATTCAAATTCGAGTTTCAAATACTAATGGAACTGAATAGAATACGAATTCAGGTAAAAAAAATAAAAATTCAAAAAAAATCATCGAAAATTCGTTATTCGATTCAGTGAACACTCCTAACTACCACCACCCTCCACCCTCACCGTCAACAACTGCCACTACCATCGTTGCCACCGCCGATCACTACCACCCTCTGCCACCGACCACCGCTGACCACCGCCACCACCCGCCACCACTACCCATTGCAGTTGCCGCCACCCACCACCGCCACCCTCCACCGCCGCCACCCACTGCTACCGCCGCCACACACTGCCACCGCCATCACACACTACCACCCGTCGCCGATTTTATTCCTTTGTCTTTTCCTGCCTACCAAACAACACAGTGTAATGATTCATTCAATTTCCACATGGTAACCAAACAAGACTATGGAATATGGTAATGATCCATTTAATTCCTTTCTTTACTCTATTACCTCGTCCATCCATACCCTATAAGTGTTTTGGGGATTAAAGTGTGGGTTTGGCCCTGCGCGCACAAGACTTACGCGACATTTGGGACCATACCCCCTTAATAACAAAGTAATAACAATAGGTAATTGAGTTGTGGTTGTTTTTTTTCAATGTGGGGCCGAAGCTTGAGATTTCCGACCCGGGGAGGAGTCACCGAACCTAAAAATTTATATAAAACCGGGGGTCGAAAACGTATATACCAAAAATTTTCTATACGAAAACTATATACTCTCCACTATTATGCGAAAAGTTCGAAGGGTCGGCTACCCCTCCCACCCCTTAAAAGCTTCGCCCCTGATTTTTACAACTCTTAATAATTTAATATTTTTCTTTTTTATTTTGGGTTATGGTCTTTGAGAAATCAGATTACATGGACCAAAATTTTACGAGGACATGCGCAGCGCTTGTTTGTACTTGCACAAAACTCGACAGCCCAATTTTTGTAAATTATTATTTTATGTTCTTTTATAAATATGAACCTTGTTTTAATAGCTTTTACATAACTCATAAGTCATGTTTAAGCTCCTCGCAAACATAAGTGTAGAGATGTAGATAAGACTGGTAATGGTTATCGTAATCTAATGCATGATCAGAAAATTGTCCCGTCATGTATGTGTAAGGAGATTCCCCGTCAGGCTCAGGCTCAGGTATACCCGTTGGTTTGTTAAAAATTACATACCGGAACTTTCAATTAAATATAAAAAAAATTGTATACAGTTTTATTACCCAATGAAGTTTTAAATATAGAAATTAAAAATCAACGAATATTATATATCATTATAATTAGGTTAGAAGGGCTTCATCATAAAGATAAAGACAATATAAATCTATATCTATACTATATAATAAAAGAAACCATTTATAGGACACTTGTCATTCATTAAAGCTATCTATTTTTTAGCCTATTAAAATTAAATTATTATTTATGAGATAATGATGAGATATCCATTTAATATATATAATTATTAAAAATATTAATTATTTATGAGATAACGATGAGATATCCATTTAATATATATAATTATTAAAAATATTGATAATAAAAAGAGTCATGTTACATTATATTATTATTTAAGATATATATATATATATATATATGTTTTAAATATATTTATTTTAAATAAAATATTATATATTTTTTACATATGTTTTATAAGAAAAGAATATGACTTAAGATGTAATTTTAAGGAGAGAAAAAATATTATTATTTAATAGGAGAGAAAATGCAGGAAATCAAAATCTAAAGTTAATCAGAACTCAACTCATGTACTACACGAGTTTTTTTAAGGATATAACTTTTTATTATTTACTATATAAAATTACATTTATTCAACCCATGTAATACACGAGATTTTTAAAAATATAACTTTTTTTATTATTTACTATACAAAATTACATTTATCCAACCCGTGTAAAATTATATTTATCTAACCCGTGTAATACATGAGGTATTTAAAAATATAACTTTTTTATTATTTGATATATAAATTCAACCCGTGTAATACAGCGGGTTTTTTAAAGATATAATTTTTTTATAAATTACTATACAAAATTACATTTATCCAACCCGTGTAATACATGAGGTTTTTAAAAATATAACTTTTTTTATTGTTTGATATATAAAATTAGATTTATTCAACCTGTACAATACACGGGGTTTTGTAAATATATAAATAATTTATTATTTGGATTTTTTTCATTATTTGATGTATAAAATTATATTTATTCAACCTGTACAACAATACACGAGGTTTTTAAAGATATAATTTTTTATTTTTTAGTATATAAAATTATATGTCGTGTAATAAACAAAGTTTTTAAAGATATATTATTTTTTTATTTAGTATATAAATTTACATTTATTTAGCCCGTGTAATACACGGGGTTCTAATCTAGTAATTCTTATAACTGAAATTACATATATTACATATATTAGTGAAAAACAAAAAGTTACAATTATAATTTATAAATATCTGTCTACTTCTTTGTATACAACATTTGATTCACGTCTATTACACGGGTTGAATAAAAGAAAAAACATGCTCGAAACTTTTGGAAGTAGTCCGTATGGCATTGTTCAGTAACAAGAAACGAAATGGTGAATATTCTGTAGATTGTGTAACATAAAAACTTAGATTTAAAGCGTTATATAATATTACCTGCATAAATATTTAGATTAGAATTCCTGTCTTTTTAAACACTATTTCACATACAAAGTGCATTTGCATACAAAAACAAACTGGGGAATTCTGTGATGTGAACAAATAGAGAATGAATAAACTAATTATCTGTTTATTGGAATAAAAAAACTTCATGTACAAAACAACTTAGTAAACTAAAAAATAATGATCAAATAAGCACTTTGGATAGCAATCTCAGACACTCTTAAACAACTTAATATATGGTGTAATACAATACAATAAGCAGAGAAATAACTTTTAATAATCAACCGGCTACACATCCCAATTGTTTGAGTGGCTTATTAAAGCTACATATTTGCATTTTTATGACAGTTATTATAAGGTGTTTTTATATTATTTTGGAATGCTTATCTAAACTGTTTATCTCATTACTTGTAAATGAAATAAGCAGTTTGAAGTTTTTATCTCATTACTTGCTTACTTTGTAGTTTCTACCTATGAGTGAATTCACTAAGAACCTGCATCACAAGTTTAGTTTTCTTAATGTTAAAATGCAGAAAACATACAACAAAGCAATTATATATCTTTTCATTATGTGTGTACTATGTTAACATTTCTATTGCATATATACACAAGTCTTTTTGTCAATGAAACAATCTTTCATGCCCTAAAATAAAGTTCAAGAAGGATAAAGTACCCACCAATTAAAATCATCCACCACCTTCCTTTTGCCCCCACACCGAAGGAAAATCCTAAGCCCATCCCCCCACGCCTTCTCCACGCTAACTACGGGGTGGTATTGGTGGCATGAAAAAGCTTCAACCCCCTCCCCCCTCTCTCCACGCCATCAGACCGTATGGTCTAAGAATTAATATATATTTTGCTTGATGAAGACACAAAATTACTATTTGACTTTGGTTGTGGCAGTAAATGCCAATACAAGTATGTTTGGAAACTTTTGCTTCAAGATACCAATACTCTACACAAACTACCTTGTTTAATAACCAAGATAATCTCAAATGACATATTAAAGTTCAAATCCCAATATTTAAATACCTGGTAATTTGGTCTGAGACTAGAATTATAAACTAGGATATGTGCAAGAATTTTAATATCTGAGTCAGCACCAGGTTTGACCAGGTAACCTCCTAGAAACAATGCCAAAACCTTCACAGACTCCCTGAGCCACAATCCCAAATAAGGTTAAAGTTAAACCAAACCTACAGGTATAATACATAAAGCCAACATGAAAGTAAAAATAAAACATATATTATTGATAGGAAAAAAAATATATCAACTGCACACATGAAATGTTAGAAAAGGAAAAAATAATTTAGAGAAAATTATGGATTCCTTAACATCATCTCCATATTTAAGTCTTTCCTTTTTTATTCGTTCTTGTAAAGCCTATAAATAAAGGCTTGTTTTTGCTGTTTTGTATGCAAGATATATGCAATGTAGTCTTCAATTTTCAACATGGTATCAGAGCGGTGCATACGATCTTGAGATCAATCCGCTCAAACCACAAAACAAAGCCATTCAGTGAAAACCCATCTCCTTCAAACCACAAAACAAAACCGATTCAGAAATCCTCTCTTCCAAAACTCAAGATCAAAATCAAACCCCAAAAAATAAAAAAATAAAAAATTCAACAACCTACCCCTTCAAAAGCTTCAGAAAACTCAGTCTTCAGCTTCTTCCTGCCGTAACAACTCAGGTTAGTGGCTATTATTGTTTTCGAGACAACTCAGTGGGGGCGGCAATTTAAGGTATTGGCTATTATATTATATTGTTTTCGAAAATAAGTGGAGGAGGTGGCCATTATTTTTCGAAGACATCAATATTTTGACGGCTGAAACAAAAGTTTAGTGGACGACAGAAGGTACAAGGAGAACAGCTGTTTCTTTGGGCGCAAGAAAAAAAACGCTCTACACTTAGCTTGCGGGGGAGAACCAAAACCAAGGCACCATGTTTATCGACGGTGTCTCCAAACCAAAACCAAGCCACCATGTCTGCCGACGGTGGCTCAAACCAAACCAAAAGCAAAAACCCAAAAGACCATCAAAACCAAAAATCCAAACCTCAAAACCAAAACTCAATGCCAAGACCCAAATGGCCAAGTTGAATTTTTTCAACTTGAGGGGAAACCAAAACACAAAATAGGCTGCCATGTCAAGAAGACGGTAGCCTCAATCAAACCAAAAGTTACCATGTCAAGAAGACGGTAGCCAAACCAAAAACCAAACATATTCAAAACCCAAAATCAAAACCAATTCAAGTTGAATCGTGGATGTTAAGAAGGCGGTAGCCTCAATCAAACCAAAAGTTACCATGTCGAAAGGCGGTAACTCAAGTCAAATCAAAGGTTACCATGTCTAAAGGCGTTAACTCAATATCTCAAACTACCATGTCAAGAAGACGGTAGCCAAACCAAAAAAAACCAAACATAATCAAAACCCAAAATCAAAACCAATTCAAGTTGAATCGTGGATATCCCACAATTCAACTTGAGGGGGAGTGTTAGAAAAGGAAAAAATAATTTAGAGAAAATTATGGATTCCTCAACATCATCTCCATATTTAAGTCTTTCCTTTTTTATTCGTTCTTGTAAAGCCTATAAATAAAGGCTTGTTTTTCCTGTTTTGTATGCAAGATATATGCAATGTTCTATAAAATTATGAATTTTTGTAACGTCATTTTGAAAGCGACTAGTTATTTTAGACGTGTTTTAGATTGTCACACACTCATCTCAAAATACAATATTGCGACATGCTTTTTATCTATGTTTAAACAAACATGTCGTAACGCGCGACCGGCATACGTATTTTTATACGTGTTTCGGTGTAAATGTTGTTCGAATAACTTATAATAATTGTAAAAGTGACGATTTATATAAAAACATAAAAGATACAATAATTGTAAAATAAGAAAAGTAAATAATTTAACCAAATAAATGAAAATAAATTATACAAACACGTATATTTTTATAAAAAAAATATTTTGACTAATTAATTTCCTCTATATTAATTTATAAATTTGCTTTGTGAGTTAGTTTTACTGTTCATTTTTTTTTACAACTTAATAATGCACTAGTAGTGTTAGTTTACAAGTTGGTGAAGCATATTTGGGCCATCAAACACAAACCCCTAAAAGACTGAGTATAAAAATATATAGAATATATTTGTTGGTTTCAGAGGGGCTATATACTAAATATTTCATGTATGTTATTTGTTTATTTGTATTTTGTTATTTACTTAATGTTATAAAAGTATTAATAATTTTAAAGTTTTAGAAACTTTTCTTTGTTTTCGTTTTTAATAATTTAAAAAAAAATACTTACGCAACTTTATCTACAAGTACACATAGTTCTAAGTGTTTCTTCTTTGTTTGATATACCCTCACATTTTATACATACTAATTTTATAACTGTAGGCAATTAACTTTTTACGTGTTATATTTGGATGGTCCATGTGATTTACATAAAATACGTATGCTATTATGGATCCGCAGCAACGTGCGGGTCCTAAAAAACTAGTTAAGAAAAATTTTAGATGATCGATAAAAATAGTGATAAAAATAATAAATTAAAAAGAAAGAAAAGATAAAAGTAAAATAAAGAAAAGAACTTTGAGTAAATTGTAGATTATATCTTTCTATCTTTTATAAATAAACTAGGTTAGAACCTCGTGTATTACACGAGTTTAATAAATGTAATTTTATATACTAAATAAAAAAATAATATATTTTTATAAACCTCATTTATTATATGTGTTGAGTAAATATAATTTTATACATTAAACAATAAAAAAAATTATATATTTAAGAACCTCGTGTATTGTGTCGGTTGAATAAATGTAATTTTATATACCAAACAATAAAAAAAATATATTTTAAAAAAAAATCATGTGTATTCATGGGTGAAAGAAATGTAATTTTATATGCTAAATAATAAAAAAAGTTATATTTAAAAGAAACTCCGTATATTATACGGGTTGAATAAATTTAAATTTATATAGCAAATAATAAAAAATGTTATTTCTTAAGAAACCCTATGTATTACACGGGTTTATCTATTGCTAAAAAAATCTTTCTAAATCAAAAAGGATTTTTTTATTGTTTTTTAAATTAAGTTAATACTATCTTAAATTTTTTGTTTGATTAATAAGTTGTTTAATATAATTTCTCATAGTTAACAATAATAACATTTACAATAAATAATATGCATATTTATCTACTGTTATGTGAAACAATGTTTTTTAGTTTAAATAAGACTTTACGATTTGAAGTTTTAGTTTAGATAAGACTTTACTATTTGAAGTTAAGTTTATGCCAATGATTTAGAGTTGATAAGATTTGTATTAATATAATTAATATTTAATAATTTAAATTAAATAATAATTATCTACAATTAAGGATGGTCTAGAATAATGACAAGTGTCCCTTCGTTGGTTTCTTTTATTATATAGTGTAGATTTAGATTATGTTATTTGGATAAAATGGTAATTTTACCTTAAAGTTGATTGAAAAGTTAACATAGGTTAGTGTAGAGGATAAAAAGCATGCAAAATTAGTCCTAAAGGACAGCCTTTGAACTTTTTAAAGACAAAGGACAAATAGGTCAATTTTCTGTACAAATAAAGGACGTTTTTTTGTGTGATTTACTCTATTCTTAAACTGTATTTTACAGGGTCAGAATGAACTTTGGATTTGTAGTCGGAACGCAGGAACGTCCATAGTGTTGGAACGTTGGATTTAAATGTGGATAGTTGGTTGATGACTGGTACAGATTTGAACGATGGAACTTCGATTGAATGTACACGTTGGAACGGAACGATGGAACTTCAATTGAATGATGAAAATTGGAAAGCCGTTTTGGAGTTTGGTACATTAGGTTATAATGGGGAGTTTAAAACTAAAAATTAAACATAGGTATAAACCGTTTCATTGGTATGCACCACTAGTAATATTAGATTTTTCAACGGTTCGAAAACTAAATCGGTACCCTAAGTAGACTTGGGCTCTATCGTACTAGTAATATCACTGGCAGTTGGTTGGTAATATCGGGCGACTTTAACTGGTTTTTAAAAGATTGGTCTATCGTCATTTTTTGCTATAAAAAATTACTTTCATTCATGTTAATGCTTTTGAATAATAGTTTTTACCTACACTAGATAGCGCTGGCAATCTATTATTGGAATTTTGGATCGATTCCTCAATTGGACTAACCTAATACTTGCTGCGACTTATACGGCTATACTACTATTTGATTAGACCATGCGTAGTGCATATTATAGGGGCGTAAAGGTGCTTGATAACGCCATCAACATATCCCCTAGGCGTTATAGCGGTAACATCGGACGACTTTAACTGGTTTTTAAAAGATTGGTCTATCGCCATTTTTGCTATCACAAATTACTTTCCTTCATGTTAATGCTTTTGAATAATAGTTTTTACCTACACTAGATAGCGCTGACAATCTATTATTGGAATTTTTGATCGATTCCTCAATTGGATTAACCTAATACTTGATGCGACTTATACGATTATACTACTATTTGATTAGACCATGCGTAGTGCCCATTATAGGGGTGTAAAGGGGCTTGATAACGCCATCAATACCTCCCCTAGGCGTTATAGAGGCATAAAGAGGCAGGGGTGTTTTTAGTTTAACGCCAAATGAGGAGAAAAAATTGAAAAGTAATAATTGAAGGGCATTATGGGCGTTAATCCATTACATATTTTTAAGGGGCGTATACTGATGTGGCAGAAAATGCCACTTAGAGGCATTA
Organism: Helianthus annuus; assembly: GCF_002127325.2. Classification (NCBI taxonomy): domain Eukaryota; kingdom Viridiplantae; phylum Streptophyta; class Magnoliopsida; order Asterales; family Asteraceae; genus Helianthus; species Helianthus annuus. The sequence goes on along the minus strand of NC_035433.2, from coordinate 126,586,163 downwards.
ACCATTACAAATGGTCTTAATTCAAGCTTGTTTATTTATAGTAACTTGACGCTTATTAATTTAAAACTTGAGTACCCTAACCAATAAGCTAATTGACAAAGTTAGAGATGTACAAATTTTGTAACATATTATATGATTTAAATATTTTTATAGGAAAAAGTTTAAATACATATTCTTCTAAATATAGAAAGTCGTATGAAAGTTATCAAATGGACCCCGATTGAACTTATTCTAGTGGCGTTGGAAACCTCTTGTCGAACTCTACGATCTTCGATTATAGGTTTTCGCTTTTGAATTTTTAGCTTGTAGATTTTAGAACTTTTATTTAAATCATTGTGTCTTTTTATTTGACGCTTTGTTTTTTTGTAATTGTGTCTTTTTATTTGACGCTTTGTTTTTTTCGTAGTTGTGTCTTTTTTTCGATTCATTATGTCTTTTTTCTTGGCATTGTGTTATATTTTGCGATCCATTTAATAATATTTTACAATCCATTGTGTCTTTGTGCCCATCCAAGATTTAAGAAACTTTATAAGACAACTTTACCCATTTATTATAACGTGTGCTTAATATTATAGAGTAGATTACTTCTGATAATATTCAGGCATTGTTGATGCAACAAATAACAGACCAAGGGTAGTAGCAGGGTCGGTTAGGCAAAAGGGTTGAAAGGTTCAACTTCGCCTAACGCAGGTCGTGGGGTCCCCCCACGTTTGCAAGACGTGGAAGAAGGTTCACTAGTTTTGTTTTGTTGTTTACTATGGATTCTCCTCTGAAATGTGTTCAGATTCGGATGAAGGAGCAAACAGAATGTGTGTATTGGATGTGAGAGGAAGTATCTTGCGAGAAGCAAGTACTTGCAGCGAATGACCAGAGATGTTTAAGAATCAGAGTTGGTCAGGGATGTCCTAGGAAGTAAGTGAGGTGTCGAATATATAGGAGAAGGAATCTCCCAAAGAGGAATGCATTTGACTAGTGACCCTGCTTGCAGTGAGGGGCTTACCCTTTCGGGGGTTAAAGCCTTTTGACCCCTGGATAATAGAGTGTGTTCTGTAGACCTGCATTGCTTTTGCGGCTGGCGAGTTGGTGAGTTGGTGGAGATGTGACCATTTACTGTTCCCACATTGCTTTACTTCATCTCCTCAGCTTTTCAACCTTTGAACCGTTTAACCCTTTGGGCACTTATGTATTTTGGTCATTTTATTTTATCTTGGGCTACCCCCGTCATCAGCCGCCCGAGTCAGAGGTTTTTAGGAGATCAGCTCAAAGACGTCTGACTTTTATACACGTGTTTTATTGACTAAAGGCTTTAAGGGTTCAAAGCTTAAAGGCTTAAAGGGTCGGAGGCAGTTAATTTTTGAAATTTAAATGTCTGACATTTGATTTGATTGATGTGTGGCAGTTCATAGGGCGGCGGTTTTGCAGAAAGTAACCGTTTGCAATTATCACTACTATTTGAGTTTTATATTTGGGGGTATCATTTAATTTCTACATTATCTTTTCAAGTTTCCTCTGCAATTTCCTTTCTTCTCTTCAAGGTTAGTTCCGACTTCATCTTTATTTCCTTACTTTCTTCATATTTTCTTGTAAAAAATGGGTGCTCGTAAGGATTTGGCAAAGTCCTTTTCTCGATTAACCCAAGAAGAAGTAGAATTATTTTGTAAGGAATATGGTATTGGGAAAATGTTTAAACCGACTGCTCCTGCTTGTGATGTTCCGATTGACAAATGTCCGGCTGGTTTTATTGCTCTTTACTGCCGTCATTTTGAGTTTTCGAATCTCCGTCATTCGTTTTCCCTTTTTGTTCTGAATTTGTTGGAGTATTACCGAGTCTCCTTTGGCAAAATCCATCCAAAGGGTATGGCTAGGGTTTTGCATTTCGAAGTTCTATGCCATGCCCTTGGGTATGATCCTTCGCTTTTGCTTTTTCGCCTTTTTTCCGATCGGCTAAAAACGGCGATTAGTTCACCTTTGAAACTTCCAAGGTTGATGCTTGTCTTATTTCTTCTATGGTTACAACACTCGGGACTTGGAAGGATCGCTTTTTCTGGGTTTCTGACTGTATTCTCCCATTTAAAATGGTGTGGAGGCATCCGGATGCCGTTCTTAATGAACCAGAGCCCTCTGAGTCTGAGTTGAATGATGCTTTTCTCAAAGCCATCAGGGTATGCCCTTCGAGGGTTCGTCCTTTCCCTGAACATTTGCTAGTTATGTTAGGGGTTAGTGATTTGTTGGAAAAGGCCGATCGGGATCCGGTTCTAATGAGAAGTGGCACCGGTATGCATTTTTCTTGTTTGCCATCTTTGCATTCTACGTTATTTATGTCTTATGAATTTTATTTTTGTTATTTTTAGTTATGTCTGCCCTGGATTTTATTAAGAGTGACGACACTTCTGATGTTGTGTACGAGGATGTCCCATCTGTTCCTGATGAAAACGTTGTGGTTAGGACTGCTGAACAAAGGTTCGGTGGTTCGGGTTATGTTAGTGTTTCTAATGTGAAGGGTTTTTCCAAACCTATTGCTCCCAAGGCTTCAACCCGGCAATCTACTCATCGTTTAAAGGGTGTTCCTCAATCCACCTCTACTGAACCGGTGGAGTTGAGTGATGATATCGAAGTTTCTGGGGATCAAGGTGTTGAAGTGGGTTCTGAAAAAGAGAAGAAGCTAGTTGTTCATGGCAAATAGGCTTCAGCCAAAAAGGTTATTGCTACCCCTGTTCAGGGTTCTTCGAGCAGGGATGTTGAACGGTTGGATCAGGATGCGGTTTATGTGCCAGGTTGGTCGGAGAAGATTGATGACAGTTTCAAGGATGCTGTTGTTTGTGAAGATGCTTTAAGTCATATTGCTCCTCCTTCAGTTCATAACACTATTTCTGAGATGGATGATGACATGATGTTGTCTTGTATGATTCTAAGTACCTGCAACCTTGCTGCCATGCTTCCTCAGGGCATTGCCCGTTTTCGTCAGAGGATGCAAGAATATGAAGAGTTTTCTAAGAAGAAGGATAAAATGAAATCCTCGATGGCCGCAATGAAGACGGAGATAAGTGGTTTTGCTGAGAAGGAGGAGGCTTGGTCAAAAAAGGTTGATGATTTTGTCTAAGCAGCATGAGATTGAGATGAGTGATTTTAAGAAGAGTTTTGAGGCCGATCGGTTGAAGCTAAAGGCGGGTAAGGAGGCTTTGTCTGCTGCTCAAAAAGCCTTTGATGAGGAGAAGGAAAGCTTGAAGGCTTTGGTTTCCCGGGCTACCAGCAATAACCAGTGGTTGATTGAGCAAGGTTTTCAACAGGTTGTTACTTATCTGCTTCATTCTGCTGAGTTTAACTCTGCTCTTGGTGAAGTTTATACTAAGTTGCTTAGCCTGGGAAAACATCAAGGTCTCATTGCTGGTTATAAGTTACATGAAGCTGGGCCCTAAAAATTGCACTTCCTGTAGCCAGAATTCACACTTCGAGAATTTGGCGTAAAGTTTTTCATTTCTTAACAAAGTTAAGAGTACATGCAGGTGCTCACAATGTTCTTCCTGACTTTTGGAATAAATAAGTATATCGCCAATAAAGACAATTACGAATTTATCCAGGTATGGTTTACAAATCCGATTCATCATGTCCATGAATGCTGCAGGAGCATTTGTTAGTCCGAAGGGCATGACTGTAAACTCATAATGACCATACCTAGTTCTAGTTCTGAAAGCAGTTTTAGGTATGTCTTCTTCTTGTACTTTCAACTGATGATATCCGGAGCGTAAGTCTATCTTAGAAAAATACCTAGCTCCCTGGAGTTGATCAAAAAGATCGACAATCCTAGGTAATGGGTATCGATTCTTAATTGTAACCTTATTTAATTCCCTATAATCAATACACATTCTCATCGATCCATCTTTCTTTTTCATAAACAACACTGGTGCTCCCCAAGGGGATGAACTAGGTTGTATAAATCCTTTGCTTAGTAATTCATCTAATTGCTTTTTCAATTCTAGCATTTCAGTGGGTGCTAGCCGGTAAGGTGCTTTAGCTATTAGGGTAGTTCCAGGAATTAGATGAATCCTAAACTCTACTTCCCTATCGAGTGGTAATCCAGGTAATTCTTCTGGGAATACGTCAGAGTATTCTGAGACTACTGGGATTTCCTTAAGTTCCTTACTTTTTGTGTTAATGTGTAACACCTCGGAAATTTACGTCCAATAATGCATTGACACGTGTCATGGGCATTGGATATGTGAAAATATACTTTAGAGGGACTAAAGTTGACAAACAGTGAAAACTATGGAACATAAGGGTCCAAAGTGTCAACAATGGATAAATAGACTCTACAATAACCCTACATGGTGTTTATAACCCTAAACGGATAGATCATGGATCATACGAAGCGGAAAATGCACGAAAGTGAGGAATTACAAACTACAGGGACTAAAAGTGTCAACATGTTGAATTTATACCTCTGAGTGATCTTTTGGCAGCCCCGAAGCTTTGTAATGCTAGAATATACTCACTAGAATATGTGGTAAAAATTTCATGAAGTTTCGTTATCGTATGAGAAAGTTATGGCCAAAACCGTACTTGAGGGGTTAAAAGCGTCAACGTCGAATTTCATGACTTTTCGGGTGAGCGCAAAGTTAACCGAGGACTTTACCATGTTGGTAAAAGTCCCAAGGTTCCTAAAAATCAAGTTTGAGGGTCTAAGGGTCAAAATGAATGGCCAAAACCTCGTAACCAAAGTGCAGGGACCAAACTGCAACTTTTAAACAATGTTTGGGGATCTGCAGACTCCAGGCGGCCCGCCTGGAGCCTCTTATGCGGGCCGCGAACCAGGTACAGCGACAGGAACTTCAGGACAGCTGCCAGTTGATCGAAATTTGAGTTGGTTACAGCTTTTATTCACCTCCCAAACCCTCCAATCGAATTACATGCAGCATGGGACACCTGTGGCTTTCTTACAACACTTGAATCACCATAAAATCAGATCAAAAGCTTCACAATTGAGTTCTTGAGTTAGAAAACAAGAACACTTGAAACTTCAAAAATTCACAAGGCAACTTCTGGAGCTTTCTGGACGACAAGGCACCTTCATAGTGATAACTAAGCTTCATTAGGACTCTTGTAAGCATTCATAACCTTCTCTAATTCGTTCTAGCTTTGATTATTAGCCGAAAGTCAATCCGTCATAGTTATAGTTTGACTTTTCGATTAAACGAAAATGGCTCAGTCATTTCTCAAATTGAAAGTACCTACAAGTTGGTATTTATGTAGGAAACAAACCCTCAAAAGGGTATTCTCTGATTCCCACTCTAAGCATGATTATTGTCGAGTCAAAGTTGTTCTTAAAAAGTCAACAGAACTTGTTTTTGAGAAATCTAGCATAAATGGTAATGTAGATGACATGCAATCAGTTTGATCATCAAAAATAACTTTATAATGAATGTAAGAATATGTTTTATCATAATCAACTCAACAATCTTTAGTATAAACTCGGATCGGAACCGAAAGTCTTATAAAACGACTTTTTCTTTGACTCTCGATTCGGATCCGTGCATGCATGTTTGAGATCTGCATTAGAGCTTATTTTGAACCATTTATATTTATGTTTAACTCTCTGGAATTTTACAACTTGATTCCATGATTAACCGATTCATATGCATGTTTCCGATTTATGCTTAAAGTTGACTATTTTGCCCTTTTTGCTATAAAACATGATTTTTGGAAAAGTGAAAGAGTAGAAACCTATATTACTGATTTATAAACATGCACCGAAATTTTCATATCAGTTGGAGGTCCAGATTTTTAGTTATGTCCGATATCGTAAATATAGAGCTTTATGTTGAATAAACGGCGTAAATAGCATATAACCTGTTTAAGCCCACTTTTTGATATAAAACTTTTTACCCACTGATGTTATATAATATTTTGGGATTTTTGAAGATTTTTATTTAATTTTTGGCTGATCGTATCATAGGTCTCTAAGTTGATTCGGTTAATACCGGTTTTGACCTTTTAAGCCAAAAAATGAGTTTTATGCATCCTTTTGACCCCAAACCTTTTTCTACTGATCTTATTTGTTAAATAAATTATTTTGGGCATTCTGTAATTATAAAAATCTCAGCTTTCTTTTGAAAACCCGGAAACGGCTCTAAATCGCCTTTCTAAGCGTTTTTAACGCATAGTACGCGTTATACCCATATTAAACATATAAGGATTATACCTACTGATGTATTTAGCATATTTTTATAAAATAACAGTAAGTATAAGTTTTTGAACTCAGATTTCCAGTTTTGACATTTTTAGCCCTTGTGAAATTACCAAAATACCCCTAAGGTGCATAGTTTGATTTTAAATGATAAGTTTTGTATATGGGTCATACCCTACTGTTATAATATGTCAAATTAAGTATGTTTACTCTATAATCAGACCTGTAACTCAGATTTCTAATTTAACTCTTTTATAATCTTTTAAATGACCAAAATGCCCTTATAAGGCATAAATTGAGTTTAAATTTATTCGGGGCATAATAGAACATAACTTGCTGATATTATATCATATTTAAAGCATATTATCTCAGGGAACTTGCATATGACTCTTTTGGCTACCCGTAACGCTCTTTTAGCGCTCGGTTCGGTTTATGTAACTAGTTTGCATAAATTGACCGAAACGGGTCAAACGTTATCATTTTCGTCTCAAAATCCAGAATGTATTTAGCATACCCATATTATACAAGTATTCAAACTTGTCAGGTCTAAATCACATTCTATCCGGTCTTCGCTTAATCGTGCGCTTGAACCGTATCGTCCTTAAAACTAACCGGTCTAAGCTTAGGCTTAAATAAAGACCCGTTAGGAATCTAATAGGTTATTATAAACCTTTGTACCAGAATAGGAGGCCCATTAAAAGCTACCCTCACTTGCCAATTGTGATTCATACTTACTAAGGTAAATACTTTTAACTTATTTTCCCTATACGGGCTTGGGTTACGGTATATAGAATACCGCTTGATCGAGCGTACAAATCTTGCACCCTTGGGTGTTCAATTGAATAATTTGATCGGCTCGTTTAAACAGTCTTGTTTTACTTTAAGCCTTTGGGGGGTTAATGACCATGTCCCCGATATCCTTGGCATCATCTTACGGGATGGCCACGACCAGAGCACGAGGTGTAGGCGTACACCTGTCAGTGTATAACTCTTTAATGTGGTGTGTCTATTGATCTTTAACCCGGACAAGATCCGGGCTACTGAACGCACAAGTAACATGTAATTCGTTCACAAGATTATATTGCATAATTATCCCAAGTTATAAAAATATTTTATGCCATGTGCATTTAAATCAATTTTCAATCATTTTCAAAATGAGTCAGTTAATTTTTATTTACCAGTGTAAACTGACGTATTTTCCCAAAAGGTTAAGTGTAGGTACTACACGTACTAGGCTGGCTGTCTTCTAGAGCGTCCACAATAAGTCTCGCAAGCTTGGACGACAATAAAACTGTTGAACAATATCTTATTTTGTTTTGATCCGCCTGTGGATCCGTTTCAACTATCAGTGATATTTAATATTACATTTTATTAAAGTTGAAATGAATCTATCTTTGCTTCCGCTGTGCATTATTATATTGTGTTGTTTGTCTATGATGATGCCAACTACGTCACTATACTCCCCACCGGGCCCACCGGTGACACGTGGAAATTAGGGGTGTGACAGGTTGGTATCAGAGCCAACTCTGAGTGAATTAAACACTAGCCTTTGTGTTTAATCTCAGTTACACAATTGCACATTCCTCGATTCTCGAGTCTAGACAAAGAACTTAGGAAATATTCAAAATTTATTTTATTTTCTAACTTTGTCTTATATATTTTGTTGTGCTACTTGTTTGATTTTGACAGGTTCAAAATGCCGCCACGTGTAAGAGGAAGGGGACGAGGAGCATTCGCAACCTCTCATGACCATGAAGCTGGGCCTTCGCATAGGCGAACCCTTTCAGGACCCCAAAACACTGATGCCCGAAACCTTTGGAGATCGTTCGCTGAACCCGCCAGGCACTCAGCATCACTGAGTACCTCACCTTCCATTCCCCACTCTTTTGGGCCTCATTCAAAAAATGAGCCCCACAACTCCCATCAATCCTACATTCCTCTCCACCAATCACCTTTTGATTACCCAGCACCTGTCTATCAGGGCCTGTACAACCCTGATGATTACTTGGGAGAACCAGTGGGTCATAACCCACTTGGACCTGAAGGCCACTTCCCGGGTGGCAACGAGATGGAGGTCGATGAGGATACTGATCCTTCCATGCCACCGTCCGGTACACCGAACCACCCCATCGAGATCTCTGATGGGTCACCGTTTGTGGGATCACCTTACCATGGTCTCGACAGTTATGAGGAGAGATTCAAGCAGCACGACTGGGTATTTACCCCTAGTTACCACAACTCCCCCTTACACCAGTCGCATCACAGCTCTCCCCTGCACTCCCAGCAGCAGCTTCAGCAGCAGCCTCAGCAGCAACAGGACCCTTCTGAGGGTTTCTGGCGTGACGTGGTCACTCCGCCGCCGCCACCACCTCCGGTTTTGCCTCCTCCGCCTCAGAGGCGAAGGGGAAGGAACGCCCGGATGTCCACACGAGGAGGGATACGCATCGGCACCCCTCCACATTCAGGTAGCAGCTGATACTCGCCCTTTCATGAGGAGCCAGAGATGGGAGAATCTTCGCATCCCGTCTCAGAAGTAACATCTGCGCCAATCGCGCCACCACCACCACAGGATTTTGGGAACCCAATCCCCGCTTATGCTAGCGCGGCCGCATATAATCCCTTCGAGCCGACTTTTCCCCCAGGTTATGACTATACAGGGGATCCCTACTGGATAGCTTCGGGCTACAACCCTCTCAATCAGGAGGGTGCTTTTGGAGGTCCCTGGGCTACGGGACAATCAACTTTTGGATACTTATCGCATGGATACCAGCAGCCGCAGCCTCCTCAACCACCGCAGTATCCGCCACCGCAGCCGGCGCCGATGATGTCGCCACCGCAAGTCCAAGAAATCCTTCAAGGGATAAATGACGTGCGACGTGAATTGCGGCATGAATTGCGGGAAGATCGCCGACATAACCGCGGAATGCTTAAGAAGATGGTTGATTTGATCAAGGGTAAAGGCAAGAAGGATTATTAAATCCTTTGTGTGTTAGCTTATTCACTCATGTCCCTGCGAGGACATTTATCTTCTGTACTCTGCTCCTGCGAGGGCATATTTCTCTTGTTCTACCCCTACGTGGGTATGTTGTTTCTGTTTAACCCCTGCGTGGGTTTGTCTGTTTGTTATTTGGTTTAGCCCCTGCGTGGGCATGTTATTTGAGTAAAAGTCCCGTTTAGGGCAAAGTTGTACTAGTCTATTTTATTTAAAAATGGTTAATTTAAGTTTTTCATTTTATCTATATGCATGAACATAATATACAAATAAATGAAAAATATCAATCATTATTTTAATTTACCATTTTAATAAGAATCTTAAGAAGGTAAAACCTAGCTTGAATGTCTTATTAAAAGGCCTGGCCAATATGGTAAAACCTGGTTAAAAAGATTCAAATCTCTGTTAACATCTGTAAACATGTTAACATTCTTGGCTAGCGTGATCTGTAAAATCACACAAGTCACCCTTTTAATAAATTATCCAAAGATTATATTTGTATATATATCTGATTGTGACTTGATGCCTACGGGTTATAACTAATGTCATATAAAACAAAAAGGCAGCCGTGGTTTATAGACTCCCTGCCAAGCAAAGGATTTATTTGTTATAATTATACAAATTCAATCCTATAAAATCTAAATTCAAAATTTAGAAATTGTCCAAGTGACTAGGCCTATTGTGCCAATATATATATTTCATTCTATGATAAAGTTGCTAATAAAAGTGCTGAATGAAATTAAATAAATTAACTAATATGGCTATTATTACCATGGTTAATAAATCGTCAAGAACGATACTACTGTTAGGTTTCTAAATAGACCTTGTCCTTACTTTTATGTAGCTCCTAAAGCTACATGGCTAAGTCGGAAGAAACAAACAGTCATTCTGAGGAAAACCCAGATAATACTAAGATTCATGTAACTGGTGCGGAGCTACAAGCACTGGTAGAAAATGCTGTTGCCAAGGCCATTGATAGGCAATTTAGGGAATCAAGCGGGACCCGAAGTAGGACCCGAACCGTACCACATGCCAAATCCAAGACTCAGTCGGAGGCTCATAGCAAACCGCCTTCTAAGAAAGATATATCAAAGAAAGATGAGCTAAAGAAGGATGATGAGGATAATCACTCCTCTAACCACAGCAGCGTTCCGAAAAAGGAGATCAAGCAGAAGCATGAAACGCACAGCAAGTCCTGTACGTATAAATATTTCGTCTCATGCAAACCCAGCGATTTTACTGGGGAGAAAGGAGCGGTCGACTGTATGACCTGGTTAGATGAGATGGATACGGTTGTAGATATCAGCGGGTGTGCTGATCGGGATGTAGTGAAGTACGTATCCCAATCGTTCAAAGGGGATGCACTAGCGTGGTGGAAATCTCTCCTACAAGCTGCCGGTAAGGCCACACTTTACAGTACGTCATGGGATCAGTTTGTAGCCCTGATCAAAGAAAATTTCTGCCCACAACACGAAGTTGAAAGGATTGAGTCAGACTTCGTATCCCTGGTGATGAAGAACCTCGACTGCCAGGCATATCTCACCACCTTCAATACTCTATCTCGATTGGTTCCATATTTGGTAACCCCAGAGCCGAGAAGGATTGCCCGTTTTATTGGGGGTTTGGCGCCTGAGATTAAGGCAAGCGTTAAGGCATCGAGGCCTACAACGTTCAGATCAGTAGCTGATCTATCTCTCTCTCTCACCCAGGATGTAGTCAGGTTGAGAGCTCTTAAGAACTCGGAGGAGAATAAGAGGAAACGTGAGGACGACACCTCACGAAGATCGGAGAAAAGACACCGAGGGAATAACGACCACAGGAAAGGGTCGGGATTTAAGAGAGATGGGCAACAATCAGGAGAGAAGCCCAGATGCAAAACTTGCAGGAAGAACCACTTTGGGAAGTGTCGATTTGAGTCGAAATCCCAGTCTCACGCAAAACAATGTGGAATCTGCAAATCCACAGACCATAAAACCTTGGAATGCAGGAAGCTAAAGGATGCAACTTGTTATGGTTGCAATGAGAAAGGGCACATCCGACCTAATTGCCCAAAGAACGCTAAGAAAGCCGATGATGGAAAGAAGACAAATGCAAGAGTCTTCAAGATGGACGCTAAGGAAGCAGTTCAAGACGACAACGTCATTACATGTACTTTTCTTGTAAATGATGTTTTTGCTAGAGTACTATTTGATTCAGGAGCAGATAAGTCATTTGTTGATGATAAGTTCTGTAAGTTGTTAAACCTACCTGTTAAAACCTTAAGTGTGAAGTATGAGGTGGAATTAGCCGATGGAACCATAGAAACCGCCTCAACCGTTTTAGAGGGATGTGTTATATCCATTAGGAATCATTCTTTCCCATTATCCTTGCTTCTCTTTAAGCTAGCTGGATTCGATATAGTGATAGGTATGGATTGGTTATCGCGTAACCAAGCCCAGATTATGTGCAACAGAAAGCAGGTAGTGGTTAAAACTCCGTCTGGTGAGTCACTCACTATCCAAGGAGATACCCAGCATGGATTGCCTGAGCAAGTGTCCATGCTCAAGGCATCCAGATGTCTGCAGAAGGGTTGTGTCATTTATATGGCACAAGTTACTATTGATGAGCCAAAGCCTAGGATTGAAGATATCCCTGTCATCTCAGAATACCCTGAAGTATTCCCTGAAGAACTCCCCGGTTTACCACCGGATAGGCAAGTGGAGTTTCGAATAGACATCATTCCAGGTGCGGCGCCTGTAGCGAGAGCACCATATAGGTTGGTACCAACGGAAATGAAGGAGTTAAGGACGCAGTTAGATGATCTGTTAGCTAAAGGTTTTATTAGACCTAGCTCGTCTCCTTGGGGAGCGCCAATCTTGTTCGTTAAAAATAAGGATGGATCGATGCGTCTGTGCATCGATTACCGTGAGCTTAATAAAGTTACTATCAAGAATAGATATCCATTACCCAGGATCGACGATCTGTTCGATCAGTTGCAAGGAGCAAGCTACTTTTCAAAGATCGACTTGAGGTCAGGCTATCATCAGTTGAAGGTCAAGGATGAAGATGTGCACAAGACAGCGTTTAGGACTCGTTATGGACATTACGAGTTCCTAGTGATGCCTTTTGGGCTCACTAACGCACCAGCCGCATTCATGGATCTCATGAATCGCGTCTGCAAGCCTTATCTAGATAAATTCGTCATTGTCTTTATTGACGATATCCTTATCTACTCAAAGAACCAAGCTGACCACGAGAAACACCTTCGTTGTATTCTCAAACTTCTACATCATGAGAAACTCTATGCCAAATTTTCAAAGTGTGAATTTTGGCTTCGGGAAGTCCGATTCCTTGGACATGTGGTAAGTGAGCGTGGTATCCAAGTAGATCCTGCTAAGGTAGAAGCAGTTATGAATTGGCAAGAGCCAAAGACTCCTACCGAGATTCGCAGTTTCCTAGGATTAGGAGGATACTATAGGCGATTCATCGAAAATTTCTCAAGGATTGCTGCGCCTCTAACTTCGTTGACTCGTAAGAAGATTAAGTTTGATTGGGGCCCTAAGCAGCAGGAATCCTTTGACATTCTGAAGAAGAAGTTGAGTAATGCGCCAGTGTTAACATTGCCCGATGGTATAGAAGAATTCGTGGTGTATTGCGATGCGTCACACACTGGTATGGGCTGTGTACTCATGCAGAGAGGCATTAAAACTGGGTGCAGTTGTATTTGCATTAAAACTATGGAGACAATAATTGTATGGAACCAAGTGTGTAATCTATTCGGATCACAAGAGCCTTCAACATTTGTTCAATCAGAAGGAATTGAACATGCGGCAAAGACGATGGATGGAAACTTTAAATGATTACGACTGTGAGATAAGATACCATCCAGGCAAGGCGAATGTAGTTGCCGACGCCTTGAGCAGAAAAGAAAGAGTGAAACCGATCAGGATCAATGCCAAGCGCATTGAAATAAGGAATAATTTGAACGAAAGGGTGTTAGCTGCACAGAAGGAAGCTGTGTTGGAAGCTAACTATCCTGAAGAGAAGTTAGGAGTAACTGAGGAGCAGTTATCCTACGATAAAGATGGAATGCTAAGACTAAATGGACGAATATGGGTTCCAGTTTATGGAGGACTTCGGGATGTTATCCTCCAGGAAGCCCACAGCTCCAAATATTCCGTTCATCCTGGAGCTGATAAGATGTACCAGGATCTAAAGGCAAACTACTGGTGGATTGGTTTGAAAAAGTCCGTAGCAGAGCATGTAGCTAAATGTTTGATTTGTGCTCAAGTCAAAGCTGAGCATCAGAAGCCGTCAGGTTTGCTTCAACAACCTGAAATTCCCACGTGGAAATGGGAAATGGTGACAATGGATTTCATCACCAAGTTACCAAAGACGAGAAAAGGAAACGATACTATATGGGTCATAGTAGATAGACTGACGAAGTCAACTCATTTTCTACCCATTAAGGAAACTTACAGCTCCGATATGTTAGCTCAATTATACGTTGATAAGATTGTAGCGCTGCATGGTATACCCGTATCTGTTATCTCTGATAGAGATACTAGATATACGTCACATTTTTGGAAGAGTTTCCAACAATCTTTGGGCACTCGTTTAAATTTTAGTACGGCTTATCATCCACAGACTGATGGTCAAAGCGAGCGTACTATTCAAACTTTGGAAGACATGCTACGTGCATGTGCGATCGACTTGGGTGGTAGTTGGGATAAGAACCTACCACTGATCGAATTCTCCTACAACAATAGCTACCACACCAGCATAAAAGCTGCGCCTTTTGAGGCCTTATACGGTAGAAAGTGTAGATCGCCTATTTGTTGGGCGGAAGTTGGAGATGTCCAACTATCAGGACCAGAAATCGTTTTTGAGACGACGGACAAGATCGTTCAGATTCGCGATCGTTTGAAAGCTGCCAGGGATAGGCAGAAGAGTTATGCGGATCCAAAGCGCAAAGATTTTCACTTCGATGTAGGTGATAAAGTGTTGCTTAAAGTATCGCCCTGGAAGGGGGTGATGCGATTTGGTAAGAAAGGCAAGCTAAGCCCGAGATACATAGGACCTTTCGAGATTGTCGAACGTGTCGGGTCAGTTGCTTATAAGTTAAACTTGCCTGAAGAACTTAGCGCTATACATAATGTGTTCCACATCTGTAATCTGAAGAAGTGTTTCACTGACGAATCACTGGTCATACCGCATACAGATGTACACATAGATGAAAGTTTGAAGTTCGTGGAAAAACCATTGTCGATTGAGGATCGACAGGTAAAGAAGCTTCGAAGGAAGCATGTACCTATTGTTAAGGTCAAGTGGGATGCCCGTAGAGGTCCCGAATATACGTGGGAAGTGGAATCCACGATGAAAGAAAAATATCCTCATTTGTTCCAGTAAATCTCGAGGTCGAGATTTCTTTTAAGGGGGTGAGGATGTAACACCTCGGAAATTTACGTCCAATAATGCATTGACACGTGTCATGGGCATTGGATATGTGAAAATATACTTTAGAGGGACTAAAGTTGACAAACAGTGAAAACTATGGAACATAAGGGTCCAAAGTGTCAACAATGGATAAATAGACTCTACAATAACCCTACATGGTGTTTATAACCCTAAACGGATAGATCATGGATCATACGAAGCGGAAAATGCACGAAAGTGAGGAATTACAAACTACAGGGACTAAAAGTGTCAACATGTTGAATTTATACCTCTGAGTGATCTTTTGGCAGCCCCGAAGCTTTGTAATGCTAGAATATACTCACTAGAATATGTGGTAAAAATTTCATGAAGTTTCGTTATCGTATGAGAAAGTTATGGCCAAAACCGTACTTGAGGGGTTAAAAGCGTCAACGTCGAATTTCATGACTTTTCGGGTGAGCGCAAAGTTAACCGAGGACTTTACCATGTTGGTAAAAGTCCCAAGGTTCCTAAAAATCAAGTTTGAGGGTCTAAGGGTCAAAATGAATGGCCAAAACCTCGTAACCAAAGTGCAGGGACCAAACTGCAACTTTTAAACAATGTTTGGGGATCTGCAGACTCCAGGCGGCCCGCCTGGAGCCTCTTATGCGGGCCGCGAACCAGGTACAGCGACAGGAACTTCAGGACAACTGCCAGTTGATCGAAATTTGAGTTGGTTACAGCTTTTATTCACCTCCCAAACCCTCCAATCGAATTACATGCAGCATGGGACACCTGTGGCTTTCTTACAACACTTGAATCACCATAAAATCAGATCAAAAGCTTCACAATTGAGTTCTTGAGTTAGAAAACAAGAACACTTGAAACTTCAAAAATTCACAAGGCAACTTCTGGAGCTTTCTGGACGACAAGGCACCTTCATAGTGATAACTAAGCTTCATTAGGACTCTTGTAAGCATTCATAACCTTCTCTAATTCGTTCTAGCTTTGATTATTAGCCGAAAGTCAATCCGTCATAGTTATAGTTTGACTTTTCGATTAAACGAAAATGGCTCAGTCATTTCTCAAATTGAAAGTACCTACAAGTTGGTATTTATGTAGGAAACAAACCCTCAAAAGGGTATTCTCTGATTCCCACTCTAAGCATGATTATTGTCGAGTCAAAGTTGTTCTTAAAAAGTCAACAGAACTTGTTTTTGAGAAATCTAGCATAAATGGTAATGTAGATGACATGCAATCAGTTTGATCATCAAAAATAACTTTATAATGAATGTAAGAATATGTTTTATCATAATCAACTCAACAATCTTTAGTATAAACTCGGATCGGAACCGAAAGTCTTATAAAACGACTTTTTCTTTGACTCTCGATTCGGATCCGTGCATGCATGTTTGAGATCTGCATTAGAGCTTATTTTGAACCATTTATATTTATGTTTAACTCTCTGGAATTTTACAACTTGATTCCATGATTAACCGATTCATATGCATGTTTCCGATTTATGCTTAAAGTTGACTATTTTGCCCTTTTTGCTATAAAACGTGATTTTTGGAAAAGTGAAAGAGTAGAAACCTTTATTACTGATTTATAAACCTGCACCGAAAATTTCATATCAGTTGGAGGTCCAGATTTTTAGTTATGTCCGATATCGTAAATATAGAGCTTTATGTTGAATAAACGGCGTAAATAGCATATAACCTGTTTAAGCCCACTTTTTGATATAAAACTTTTTACCCACTGATGTTATATAATATTTTGGGATTTTTGAAGATTTTTATTTAATTTTTGGCTGATCGTATCATAGGTCTCTAAGTTGATTCGGTTAATACCGGTTTTGACCTTTTAAGCCATAAAATGAGTTTTATGCATCCTTTTGACCCCAAACCTTTTTCTACTGATCTTATTTGTTAAATAAATTATTTTGGGCATTCTGGAATTATAAAAATCTCAGCTTTCTTTTGAAAACCCGGAAACGGCTCTAAATCGCCTTTCTAAGCGTTTTTAACGCATAGTACGCGTTATACCCATATTAAACATATAAGGATTATACCTACTGATGTATTTAGCATATTTTTATAAAATAACAGTAAGTATAAGTTTTTGAACTCAGATTTCCAGTTTTGACATTTTTAGCCCTTGTGAAATTACCAAAATACCCCTAAGGTGCATAGTTTGATTTTAAATGATAAGTTTTGTATATGGGTCATACCCTACTGTTATAATATGTCAAATTAAGTATGTTTACTGTATAATCAGACCTGTAACTCAGATTTCTAATTTAACTCTTTTATAATCTTTTAAATGACCAAAATGCCCTTATAAGGCATAAATTGAGTTTAAATTTATTCGGGGCATAATAGAACATAACTTGCTGATATTATATCATATTTAAAGCATATTATCTCAGGGAACTTGAATATGACTCTTTTGGCTACCCGTAACGCTCTTTTAGCGCTCGGTTCGGTTTATGTAACTAGTTTGCATAAATTGACCGAAACGGGTCAAACGTTATCATTTTCGTCTCAAAAGGTTAAGTGTAGGTACTACACGTACTAGGCTGGCTGTCTTCTAGAGCGTCCACAATAAGTCTCGCAAGCTTGGACGACAATAAAACTGTTGAACAATATCTTATTTTGTTTTGATCCGCCTGTGGATCCGTTTCAACTATCAGTGATATTTAATATTACATTTTATTAAAGTTGAAATGAATCTATCTTTGCTTCCGCTGTGCATTATTATATTGTGTTGTTTGTCTATGATGATGCCAACTACGTCATTATACTCCCCACCGGGCCCACCGGTGACACGTGGAAATTAGGGGTGTGACATAATGATTACTGAAATCATGTACACTACTTCTTGTTTTCTTGAATAACTAGCCAACTTCATTACTGAAATGAATTTCAGTGGCTTTCGAGGTTTATCTCATGTGATTGAAATTACTTCTCCTGTAGGTGTATGGATTTCTACGGAATTTTTATCACAGAGAATTCTAGCATGGTTGGTTACTAACCAGTCCATTCCTAATACCACATCGAATCCGGCTAACTTCATAGGTAACATGTTTGCGGAAAACTTATAGCCTAAGAGTTCTATCTTTCCTTCTCGCAAAACCTTATCTATGCTAACAGAATTTCCATCTGCCGTTTCGACTGTAAAAATCTGCCTAAGATTGGTCAATGGTAAATTAAAAGCTTGGCAAAATGAAGTATTAATAAAACTTTGGTTTGCACCAGAGTCAAATAATACTTTTGCATACACGTTGGGAACTAAGAACGTACCAGCTATCACATCGGGAATGAGTTTTGCTTCTTGAATGGTCAGCTGAAATGCTCTAGCATTCTTTTTAGTAGTTCCGTCGGTTGTCTTAGCTTTGTTGTCTGTTGGTTTGACCAGTTTGGGACATTCAGTTCTGAAATGCCCAGTTTCTCCACAGTTATAGCAGATCCTGGTCTTTTTCCTACAATCTTCCTCACGATGTCCTATAGCTTTGCAAAAGTTACAGGTTTCATTGCATTTTCCAAAATGTTTCTTTCTGCAATTCCTACAGAAAGGCGGAGTGGAAGATTGTCTGATTCCCCTCTTCTTGAACCTGTTATTATTACCCATACGAAATCCTTGGGTAATTTTCTGAGCCAATTCCTTCTTCCGATTTTCTTCTTTTGTACGTACCAGTTCGTCAGTTAGGGTGTTAGATAGTTCCACCGCATCGTCTATAGTGTGAGGTCTTGCAGCTTTAACGATATTACGGATTTCGCCAATCAATCCCCAAATATAACGGGAAATAAGCACCGGTTCTGGAGAAGCCAGGGTTGGTACCACTCTCGCATACTCGAAGAATGTTGAAGTATATCCTCGACAGTCTACACCTACCATACGATGGCTCAGGAATTTATTTGCCATTTGTTCCTTTTCATACTCGGGACAGAATTTTCTTTCCATTGGCTGCTTAAATTCTTCCCAATTCATGGCATAGGCCATATTTCTTCCTTTGGCTTGAAGTACCGTATTCCACCATTCTAGCGCCCATTCTTTAAAAAGATGCGAAGCATACATGACCTTGTCTTCTTCAACACATTTACTTATCATAATTACTACTTCGGTTTTTTTCTAACCAACGCAGTGTCACAGTCGCCCCTTCATTGCCTGCAAATTCAGCTGGTTTACAAGCAAGAAATTCTTTGTAAGTGCAACCGGGCGTTGCAGCTTTTATTTTCTTAGGGAATGGGGCCTGTCGTGGATCATTCTCGTGATTAGTATGGTTGCCGCCTCCGTTTATGCTATTACTGCAGTTATCTTCCTGAGTACGTTTACTAGGAATAATTTGTTGAGGTTCAGCAGGTTTCTGGGCAGCAGCCAGAATTGCTGGAATAGCATTGGTTATCCCTTGAGCAACGATATTCTCGATATCTTGCCTAGTCATAAATTGATTTTCCTGATTTTGCTCAGATTGATTCACTTCATTAACTGGCTCATTACCAGTATTTTCCATCTGGTAATTATTATAGGTGTAAATTATTAGTGTCAAATAAAAATATAACAAACAATTGCATATAAGCACACAAATTTTTACAATACACATATAACCAAAATTGTCGATTTCTCAACTTCCATTTTTATAGATTATATTAGGCATCCGTACACACTGTTTATTTTACAACGTTTTATTTCTAAACTATTTTACAGAGTTTATATTTCTTTATTACTATTGTTATTATACAAACACAGCCTCCCAACCCCACTATTCCTTTGTCAGCTGGCATTTTTAGTAGCGACGTTCCCTCTCGTCGTACTTCCAGGAGATTTGCTCTCCCACCTCCCGGATCCTATTCCCTGCACCTATCAGCACCTCGCCAAAATGGCGGAGTTCGGCTAAGTTTTCATTACTCATCGGTGGGTTTGGTATAGGTTCTGGGTTGAACTGAGGGAAAAAGGTATAAGGGTTATTAAGAAGGTTTTGAAACTGCCAGTCGTCAGTCCACCACTCGTCTATTTCTCCTAAAGGCTGGGTGTGGATTAGAGGGTCTAGAATAGCTGGTTCCAAATTTACTGGAAGTTGGGTTTCAGCAGGATAAGGGTAGAGATTGTTGGTGATAGGTCTAATGATATCACAGCTTGCCAGTAGATGATCTAATTCCTTCTGAAATGGAAATTCTTCAGTTTGCTTAGAACTTTCCCCGATTTCTATTCCCGGTTGCCTAGAATTTTCCCCGATTTCTATTTCTGCTGGCCTAGACCTTTCTCCGATTTTGATCCCTTTTCCTTTATCCATAGGATTTTCTATTTTGGGAATTTTCCTAGTTGCTGGTTTCCTCCTGCGTACTTTCCTCCATCCTACATATCTTCTTCTTTTCTTAGGCTTTGATTTCTCCGGAGGTGGAGCTTGAAATTCCATAGGTTCCTCTGCATCAGCAATGTAACCAGTAAAATCATTGGAAACCTCTATTGGTACAGGATAAAGATTGAGATTCTGAAGGGCTTCAGATAACTCATTCATGCTGTTTAGCATATATGCAAAAGGCACAGAAAATGCTAAGTTAAAATTTTATAACAAAATTTTACAAATAAACATTTAAGTTTTATTGCATACCGTGTGATTAATTTAATACAAAGGACAACTGAAATCAAAGCATACTAGGGTTTATTGTAACTTATTTATTTACTGGGTAAACTTTTCTTTGGAGCTTCTGTCTTGTAGGTAATATAGGTACTAATACTGGTTCAGGGTACTGATAGTTTTTAAAGATTGGTATTTACTGCTACCGTGGCTAACATATAAAGATCTACCCATTTTTCATCTAATTTGTCTTCCCATGATGGATTTTGCCTATTTTCTGGGTTTCCTGACTAAATCTCACTTCCTTTGGTTGTGATTTCTTTCCTTTCCCCTGACTTTTCCTAATAATCAAACTTCTTTTACTGGGAGACAGTGGCATCTCAAACTGTGCTTTACGGACAAATATTCCTTCTCCATTATCTATAGAGTGTTTTGAGGATGATGATCCTTTATCTTTTGGTGTATTATCTAATTGATGATAGATATCTGAAAGTCTTTGCTTACCCATACTGTAATCAAAATATTCAAATAATAAAACATATAATCACAAAATGGCAATCAGTAAAATTAAGTATTTTGCTGAATACTTAATTGGCTTAAATCAGTGGCTCTGATACCACCTTTTCCTGTCACAGCCCTAACCCTGGTTTGACCCGGTCAAGAGCCGTGGGACAGGAACCCTGTGGTATTTAATTTAGGCGACAGCGGAAGTCTTTAATACAGGATCTTTTAATACTAAAAATGCCCGTTTTCTTTATTACATAATTTAGGGATAAAACCTTGTAATTTACAATAAAGTGATTTCACCGGGAAATCTTTATTTTACAAAACATGTTTCTTTATTTATTTATATTGAGCCACTTCCTTCAGCTTGTAGTGCTTCACGGCACTTTTCCTGGATTACATCAGATCACCTGAAACATGTTTGAAAAAGGTTTTGTCAGCGGGGAAATACTGAGTGAATCATTCTTTTTGTCTAAAACGATACTTTTGTTATAATTTACAGTATTAAGAGCGATTACAATGTTTCTACATGTCAACCATGTACCCACGGTATTTGTCACTCGACCACCCATTGGCTATCTCGTTGTCCAATGGTGTCTGTGACTATGGTCATATCACCCCTTGGCTACCTCGTTGTCCAATGGTGATGGATAACAAGTAATGTATACAAAACCTCACATACCGGCTGTAATGAAGACTACAAAGACTTAATCCCTGTAATTATAACTTTGAAAACAAACATGATTTTGAAAGCAAGTTTGGTAAAAAGAGAATGACTCACATTGCAGATTTATGCGGGCGGAGTTTAGTCTACTGATTAGCCTGTTTAACCTAATTGAAATAACAATGCACACGAACTGGGTTAGTAACTAATACAGCATTTACGATAATTCACGAGATTAAACCCTCACAACAAATGACAAAGTGCGATACTTAAACATCCATCGAATTAACGACGAATGACAAAGTATAAACCCAATTTGAGCAGCACTTAAACATTCGAGTTATTACCCTGTTTATCGCGGCAGTGTTTAGTGATTCATGTGTGTTTGTAGTATTTGGACTATATCTCAGCGTATAATTAGAATTTGAACGTCGAACTAACGCAGAATTTCAAGGGCCAAACCCCTCTATATATACTAAAATTTTGATTCCCTCGCGTGGCGCGACAGGGAGACCTGTCTCCTTCGTGTGGCGCGACGGGTCTAGTTCTAGCATAGGGTGGCCACGTTCATGGGTAGCTCAGCTGAGTTGGTCGTTCGACTAAATTTAATTCCTACAACAAACTGTTTAGATAATCGTCGGCTAGGGTTTACCCCCCCCCCCTGAGTTTTAGGGGCCCTGATCCTGATTCTGATTATTCTGAAAATTTTAGGGTTTATGCAGGATTACTTGGGTTTCTCAATTAGGGTTTCCTTATTGGACAATAATCATAATAAGTAATAATTATAGTGAGAGTTGTTACAACAGCCATGTAAAATGCACACTGTCCTGGCCTCCCAATGATCACATCATAGTTTGAGGGAATATTGATAACCACAAAGGTAAGTGGTTGAGTTCTTTCTTTTTGACCTTCGCTGAAACGAACATTAAGCGTCAGTTTCCCTAAAGGCTTAAGGGGTATATCGGCAATACCTTTTATGGAGGTTCCAGAGGGTTGAAGCCTTGAACGTTCTTCATTGCTCAAGCGGTTGAAGAACTTCTCGAACATGATTTAGGTAGCTGCCCCAGTGTCTATGTATGCCCTATTTGTTTGTAATGTTCCCACCGTTGCTTCTACTACGAGAGGATTTGAAAGAGGGTCTTTCTCCGTCGGGGGAAAACAAACACACTGAAGCTCCCAAGCTTCCAACCGTTGTCTCTTCTGTGGAACCCTTCCATCAAAATCCACCATATTGACTTCCTTGCCTTTCCCTTCAGCCATTTTGTCCCTCACTCCTTTCACCAAGTGAGCAAGTTCTCCGGACTTGACAGCTTCTTCAATTCTTTTCTTAAGTTTGGAAGCAACCATTGGTATGGTGGCCCTTTTCTTCATGGAATTCACAATATTGTGTGGAGTTCTCGTTTTTTCTGCTTTTGGGGAGAGGCCTAGGAGGCCGAAAGTTTTGCTTGACTTCTTTTGTTGCTAGGATCTCTTGAGGAGTTTTGGTGAGAGGTGTGAAACTCATGCCTTTTTCTCTGCTAGAAGGGTTGCGACCTTCAGACCTTCGATGGTCTGAAACCTTTTGGCGTCTGTCATAGGAGTTAAAGTTTCCTCTCTTTCTGGCTGGGCTGCTACCTCGCCAGCTGTTTCCTCTTTTTCTTTGCTCTTTGATATCTACTGCCTCCTCCCCTCGAATGTGGGCTTCAGCCCTTTCGAGAGCTTCTTCCAAAGTCTTGGGGAGAGATTTGTTGAAATCCCTTGTGAGGTATTTAGATGTAATGGCGTTCATGAAACCGGCCACCCTCATTTTCTCATCTGCTCCCACATAGGTTAGACCTTCCTTCTTGTACCTCTCTATGAATTCTCGAAGGCTTTCATCATCTCTTTGCTTGATCTGAAAGATCACTGTAGCATCTTTGACATACCGCCTTTGCTGGGAGAAATTGGCTAAGAACCCCTTGCTAAGATCGTCGAAGCTTCGAATGCTTCGAGCAGGTAAGTCATTGAACCAGATTCTTGCTGATCCCACAAGGGTTTGCATGAACATCAAGCAACATTCAGCGTTTGACCATTTCTCGATTCTTGCGGCACCGGTAAAGATCTGAAGATGGTCTTCAGGATCTTTCGTCCCATCATATGTTCTGATGTGGGCCGGCATCTTGATTTTTGTCTGGAAGTCATAATCGGCTATCTGCTGTGAAAAGCATGAAAGGTTACTTGGTTTATAAGGCTTGGCCAAATCTTCTTCAACCCTTGTACCCACATTGTTGTTACCATTGTTGTTCCCTTGAGTGGCTAGCACTTGATTAATGAAGTGTTGCCACGGGAAGCTGGCCATCATCTGGGTCATCATCTGAGGCATGAGGTTGAAGCCTTGAAGGCTTTCGGGTGCAATAGAACAGTTAACTCCCAAGGGGGTGCTTATAACGGCGCTTCGTGCTAAAGGGAGTACCGACAAGGCTTGTTCCCATGAAGTTGTCGTTGAAGGTGGAAGACTTGTTACTGGGGACTGCATGAGCTGGTCAAGGGTCAGCTCATGGCCTAGTGGAGCACCGCTTTGAGCAGGTTGAGACGAGAAGAGCGGGTATGCTGTAGGGTTTGGCCTTGCCGACAGGTATGGGTTAGGATTTGGGGGATTGCTGGGACCTGCCTCATCCCTAGATATAAAAGGAGGAATAGGAGGTCCAGGAGACAATGTTGGCTCAGGTTCATCATAGTCCAGACGGATCCTCACTCCCCTGTCTCTTTCTCTACTCACATACTGGTTGAGGAGAGACCTTAACTCAAGAAAATTGTTGGCGACCCCTTCCGGGGTAAGTTCGACATGCGACGGGGCACTAGTGACACCAACATTAGGGGAAGGGACCCCTGATCTGGACGGAGTAGGTGTACTGAAAGTTAGGAACTCAGGAGTACCTCCCGGTGTCGAGAAAGAAGCAGGTGTAGTTGCATGGGCTTGACTAGCACCTGGAGTAGAAGTGTTAGGAACTTGATTCACTTCTCCGGGAGATCCACTTTCTGACATGGCAATTTTAGGAGAATGGAGCTACACTACTAGGTCTTTTGGAGAAAAATAGTGGCGTAGCCCCACTGTGGCGCCAACTTGTTGATGCAACAAATAACAGACCAAGGGTAGTAGCAGGGTCGGTTAGGCAAAAGGGTTGAAAGGTTCAACTTCGCCTAACGCAGGTCGTGGGGTCCCCCCACGTTTGCAAGACGTGGAAGTAGGTTCACTAGTTTTGTTTTGTTGTTTGCTATGGATTCTCCTCTGAAATGTGTTCAGATTCGGATGAAGGAGCAAACAGAATGTGTGTGTTGGATGTGAGAGGAAGTATCTTGCGAGAAGCAAGTACTTGCAGCGAATAACCAGAGATGTTTAAGAATCAGAGTTGTTCAGGGATGTCCTAGGAAGTAAGTGAGGTGTCGAATATATAGGAGAAAGAATCTACCAAAGAGGAATGCATTTGACTAGTGACCCTGCTTGCAGTGAGGGGCTTACCCTTTCGGGGGTTAAAGTCTTTTGACCTCTGGATAATAGAGTGTGTTCTGTAGACCTGCATTGCTTTTGCGGCTGGCGAGTTGGTGAGTTGGTGGAGATGTGACCATTTACTGTTCCCACATTGCTTTACTTCATCTCCTCAGCTTTTCAACTTTTGAAATGTTTAACCCTTTGGGCACTTATGTATTTTGGTCATTTTATTTTGTCTTGGGCTACCCCGTCATCAGGCATCATTTGTTACAATTAAGTTATAACTTGAACCCACTAATATCCAAATGAATCTATCAATCATTGTTAATACGACACTTGTAAGACATAATATAACTTGTAATCATGTCTCATTCTATCTTTATTAATCTTCAACCCTTTGCTTGATTCGTATTCTCTCATATCATATATCTTGATTCCTCTTTTGTTCGTTATATTTAAAACGAACACAAAGGCAAAACATGTGGTGATAAAATGACTTGGTATGAACATCATTCATTTACATGTATGAGCGAGTTGAGTCTTCAATATTCTTTTTGCCTTATTTTCAAAAAAGTATAATCAATTAACGTATTTATTTTATTACAAACTTTTAACATAACTTTTTTTAACGTGAAATTTGGATTACTAAAGGACCATTGGAGTATCATCATGCTACTAGGGTAATCATCCGATCATATCTATCTTCACTAGATTATAATGCCTATATATCAATTCATGAGGAAACCTGATAAATATGGAAAACCCCCTCCCCTCCCTTGTGAGAATCGAACCCAGAACTTAATGGTCCATAAGCTTTATCCACCCAAAAAATTAGGTGTTTTTATCAAAAAAAAAAAAAAAAAAAATCATTTAATCAAATTTTGGCATGTGTAATTCGTTTCCTTTAAAGTTAATCTTTCGTCCATCAGGGCTGGCCCGAAGGGTCTGCGGGATGGGCGATGGCTCAGGGCCCAAACCCATCAAGGGCCCAATTTTTTTTTTGTTTTTGTATTAATTTTACATTGTAAAGTTAGAATATATACGTAATGAATTGGAAAAATGCCGTTGTAAAGCACTTGGTTTGATGGTTTGAAAGTCACTTTAATAATAAGAAGACACGGGTTCTAATCCCGACGTCCTCAGTTTTGTTTTTCTTTTTGTTTCTTATTTATTTATTTATTAAATGCCATTAAATTAATTGTCTAATTTTGTCAAGTTACATTAAATGATTGGTGTTGATTCAAATGACACTAATTTATTTTCATATATTAAATTTTTTTTTATGTATATTTTTTAAAAATTTATATTTATGGGCCCGTATTTTTTTCGCATAGGGCCTAAAGATTTTCGAACATTTTCGGAGACGGACTACTGATCCATCATCAATAAATTACAACTCAAAGTCTCAAACTGACTCGTTATCTTATCAGTCCATTAATTGTCAACCCTAAGGGTGAGCGGAGTGGGGCGGTAAACCCACTCGGTACCGAACCCCCATCCACCGCCAACCTTTTTACCGTCAAGATGTTACCGAAATGGGGGGGCGAAATCGGTGAGTGGTCACTGAGTCGGTGAGAGGGAGGGAAGGGGGAGAGAGATGAGTGTGTGGTGGGGTCCATTCCTTCTCAACCAATCACACATTTTTTTAAATAGTTTACCTAAACCTCATTAGGTAAATTACCGCCAACGTTTTTGAGCATTAGATAAACAAATTAGGTGACTTGACATGACGCTATGTGATTTGGTGAATTGGGAGTTTACCTGTTTGGAATAGGTAACCACTCCCCTCACCCTAATGCTAAGAGAAGCATGTTGATGCTTTCATACGTATAGTAAACACGATTATTGTGTTATATATCACCCTAACGCTAAGAGAAGCATGTTGATGCTTTCATACGTATAGTAAACACGATTATTGTGTTAAATAAACATTACAATATAACTTTCAATACAAGTTACTATCAAGTCTAGGAGTGAATTCCAATAAGTGGTGATATATGATTTAAAAAAGTAGTGGTTGGTGGTTCACCAAAATGGTGATTGGATTGATGTTGCATAAAGAATCGACCAATATGGTGATTAGGCCATGTGATTCGTTGGCCTGTGGACCACAACCTCAATGTCTTATCTTCACCTTGTGGTATGCAAGTGTTGATAGTTGTCAATTCTCTTGATTCTTGTATTTGATTCGACCAATATGTTATTTGTTTTTTTTGAAGATTATATATTATTGATTAAAGAATATAGTATCTATCTCCAAAGATTATATGGTATAGTGTCTTCCAACAACAAACCATTGACTTTATGCCTCATTAAGCATCAAATTATGTTAGGTATTATCAACTTTAAAAGATTTTCAATAACTTGTAGATCTAAGTTCTTGGAATTAGAGCCGAAAAACATTTAGCATTGTGTTAAAAGAGTAGTATTTGACATGGCACATTCAATACGATTGTAGGTCCAAACATAAGCATGGTTAACTAACATGCCATTTACTTAAATACCAACACAAGCGTATTTAGTAAATAGATTACATGACAAGACATGTTTATTGTTTAAGACAATTAAAGATAAGAAGCTCAATGACATGAATGACACCCATATATTTAACTTGATTATTGACAGAATCCACTTAATACGGTTAATACCTAATAAGATATGACTATTGCAATAAAGTAAAAGCTACAATCCATAGTATTCTTAACGAACCATGTTAGCCGGTTAGGGGAAGGCAAATAATTAATATGTTCAAATATTTATAAAACTATAAATCTCCATTGTTTTGATAAACGAGTCATAACATTATGTGTCAACCTGTTAACCTTTTAACACGATTAGTTAAACGTGTAAATCGTGTCATAAACAGGTTAGGTGGGTTGAGCCTGTTTAGACACGTTTTTAATCGTGGCATTAAGGTGTTGACCTGTTATGATCTAAAACCCAATTAATTCAAACCCTAACCCGCATAACTTTGTTTTGAATAATGTTATGTTAACATGTTGTGTCATAGGTTGTTAGCTTTATATGAAATGATGCTTTGAAAGGGCACTATCATTTGTTGGAATACTTAACATACATATACATCGACATGTTTGAAGAGACTTGAACGCATGACATAGGTTGTAAAATGCTCACTAATTATATTATAACTATAATTATAGTTATAAATCTATTTATATTTGATGCTTCGGAACAGTAAGTTAATATGTCAGATGATTCACCAATATCATTAATCAAACACTGTGGTAGGAATTTATATATTAGTTGGGTTTAATATGTCAGATGACATTGTTATGATTTATGAATAAACATAGTTATGCATAATACAATAACAATTCTATAATTAGGGATGATAATGGGACGGGTTTAGGTAATCCCTACCTTAAACCCGATTAGTTAAGGTTGTTTAAAACTCGTTCCAAAACCCGTCAGGTTTCTATCAGGTAATTACTAGTTGGGGTATACAGTGGGTTTAGGGTAAAATTATATTAGGTATACAATTGGGTAAACAAGTATAGTTTAAAGGGTCAATGGGTATATCACCAAATCCTAAACTCCTCCCCCCGAAAAAAACATAATCTCAAAACCGGTCCATACCTGATTACCTGACCCCAAACTTGTCTCAAATGTTTCAGGTTTTAAGTTTACCCGTCAGGTTCGGATTTCATTGCCACCCCTAACTACGTTAAGGCCCACACATATTTGTATTGTATAAAAACATCATAAATTGGTCCCTGTGGACCACCAATAAAACCATGTTGTATTTATATATATTGTATGTATACGATCATGACCACGATTCGAAAATTGACCATTTCTATATTATATTTTGGTCATGAATTATTTCATTAAAAATCAATTATTTGACTCACTTTTTAAAAGAAGGGTTATGGTTTATTGAATTTGACATAAGTTATTACTTAAAAAAAATACAACCATATCTATTGTAATATAACTCATAGCAAAGTTATTGATACGGTATAAGAAAGGTCAGATGTAGATAAATCATAACTTAATCCCAAAGGATAAAAAGACGGTTTCTAAAGATTCTCCAGCTCCAATATTATTATATAAAATATATTTCAAATGTCTAATGTATTATATCTTAAAGCTTGCATGTTGGTAATAGAGCTATAAGTTCGTGGGTTGGTTCATCTTGTTTGTCTAAGCAGGTGAATTTAAAACGACAATTCGCATAACTTTGTTACTTAAAGAAAGAAAGAAAAATGTGTTAGCAAGCGAACTTGCATATAAGAGTTACGTTTTCAACTTTAACAACGAGTAAACTTAAGGGGAACAAGAAAAAAAATTGCTTAGCTCACAAATATTTTTAGATTATCTAAAATGGGGAACTAATGGGACACATAGCATACCCATGAACAAACGACCCATAGCGTTACTCCGTCATCTACAAATAGAAAGTAGGGGTGAGCATATAACCAAAAAAACCGTACCACACAAAAAACCGAAAAAGATGAACCAAAATTTATGGTTCAGTATCGGTATTGCATTTTATGAAAACTGAAAAAACAAACCAAATCGAATAACCCAAAAAATCATTTTTTAGTGTTTGTTATATGTTGATTCATGAAATATTAATTTTATTCCTGAATGCTAAGTATTTATAACTAGAACATGAACATATTTAGTTATCTTTAAAATATTTATCTATTGCCTACAAGAATTAACAAAAGGTTGACATAAAAATTACAGGATTTTCAAAAGTTTTATAAAAGAAAATCTCTTAACAAAAACTTAAAAAAACATAAAAAATAGATTAGAATGATAGGTTTTTGTAAACTATATTAATAAAAAGATTAAATATATCAACTTAAATGTAAACATCTAAGAAAAATTGTTAAATCTTGGATTATCCTTTTTTATTTTTAAACTTTACGCAATTTTGTTCCAAAAACCG
Source organism: Helianthus annuus (assembly GCF_002127325.2). Classification (NCBI taxonomy): domain Eukaryota; kingdom Viridiplantae; phylum Streptophyta; class Magnoliopsida; order Asterales; family Asteraceae; genus Helianthus; species Helianthus annuus. Next base: position 126,556,484 of record NC_035433.2, on the reverse strand, counting down.
AAAAACTAAACCAAACCGTTGCTAAAACCAAAAAACCGAACCTGGACAGTTTTCAAAAAGCGAAAACCGAACCGAACTGCACTGTGCACACCAAAGCGTGTGCGGAACAACTATGGAGACACTTACATGGGCCACATATTTTCTACTAGAAATTGGTTGATTGTGCCGCCACCATAATGCCACCTACGTTGTTGCTATCGTCGCGACACCATCTTCGCCACTGCCTTTGTTGGCACTAGCCGCCTTATAAAATATGATGGATGAACTCATTTTGATACCTATTATCTTTTTCTAAAACGGCTCATTTCAGCTCAAGTCCATTGTGATCCGGACCAAATCGATACTTTTGTAAAACAACTACTTTTGATACAAACTCATTTTGATCAGAACAGTTTTAACAGTCACGCGACCCTACAATTTTGCAGGCTTACACACATATAATCTCTTCCTACGTTTAATAACGTTCTTATAAAAATGAGTTTGAATCAAAAGTATTTCTAATCAAAGTAAGTGGGGAAGATGCCACGTCACTCGTATTTAAGACCCCTAATTATGGGTCTATTGGTGATGCTATTTTGGATTAATTTCCAAAAAAAACTATAAAATTTTTACATGATTTTTAATTCGAGAGATTAAAATACTCCTCCGCCGAACATCTCTATATAAATTTAAGTTTCACTTGCTTCAAACAGTTTCTTTAGATATTTATCACCAGCCGTTAAAATAAGTTATTTATCACCAAAATTAAGTTAATTGTACCTTCTAATATTATTTCAACCTTAAAAATATCAGATACAGTTATATTGTAACATGTTCAAACCGTTTGATTCTATAAGTATTTGTCATACCGTTATTAGTTCTCTAGAAGAATCTAAAACCCCAAATCTACACTTCAATTATTTAACTGAAAAAACATATACACTTACTTGCACATCATACCAACATCTTCTTTAAATAGCCCCCACCCCTTTCCAAGCAACTACTTCTAGTTCTCCACAATAATGGAAACCTCATTTCAAGATTCTCAATACCCGGGTCTCCAATCCTCAAACGGGTCATTTGATCGCCAAAACGGATCCGGGTTCTTCAAGAATGAAGATTTATGGCCAAAAAACCAGACCCATCGAAAGAAAAATCAAGTTTTTCTTGAAGGGTATGTTGAGACATCTGATGAAGATGAGCTTGTTAGAGCCAAAAGTTTAACAGATGAAGATCTAGAAGAACTTAAAGGGTGTTTGGATTTAGGATTTGGGTTCAGTTATGATGAGATTCCGGAGCTCTGTAACACGTTGCCCGCGCTTGAATTGTGTTATTCAATGAGCCAGAAGTTTCTCGACGAGCAGCAGAAGTCGCCGGAGTGTTCGTCGATGGTAAACGAGTCATCGTCACCGCTGCCGCCAGCCAATTGGAAGTTTTCTGCTCCTGGTGAGTCTTTTGAATTAGAAATTTGAATTTTGGTACAAGTTGGTGGTTGTTTAAATTTGAACTGAATATTTGCTGCAGGTGATGATCCTGAAGATGTGAAAGCAAGATTGAAATTCTGGGCACAAGCAGTTGCTTGCACAGTTAAATTATGCAGCTGAAATGAATATGAAGAACACATATAAAGCTTATCTGCATATGGAGTTTTGATATTAAAAAGACAAACTTTAGGGTTTTAAGTTTATATTATAATCAGAACAAGTAACAAAGTCTGCAGGAGTTTATGGATGTTGTACATAATTTCATCTTGTATCTTGTAAAGTTAATAAATTAATAAGTTCACACATGTACGTGTTATTATCTATGTCGTTTGTGAGATCGTTGTTCCCTGTCACCAGAACGCCTTGAATCAGATCGAAGATGATCATCATGACTCGACGATGTTCTGTCATGTCTACGCGAATCTCTACTCTTCCTTGAGTTGTCTTCCCTTTCATCGTACCGACGGTCACGGCTATTAGACCGTCTTTCGTGTTCATCATAATGATAACTTCTATCATGCCTGTGGCTCTTCCGGGACCCGCCGTCAGCATCTGCAGATTGCCTTTCGTCATACGAGGGATCCCTCTTCCGGGACCGACCTTCAGCGTCTACAGACCGCCTTTCGTTGTACGAGTGATCCCGGCTGCTTGATCTTCTACGGCTTCTGCTATGCTTGTCTTCTCTGTCTGAATGACTTCTTTTTCTTCTAGGTGGGGATGGAATCTTCAACCATTATAGAAAGTAATGTCAAGAAAATAAAGTATTTGATCATAAATGTAAAAGCGATGCTGGAAAGAAGTCTTTGGCATTGTCAAAGTTACACGCACCATCGGCTACCACCTTGGTTTAAAAAAACGTGTGGCATTGTTGTATGTACAACCAAATAAGCTTTATTTACAACTAAAAGTTGTGCCTAGGGCTACAAACGAACACAAACAAACGTACACTGACACTTATTAAATATTTTATTTGTTGGAATTTTGAAGTATTTAAATAAAATATAAATACTAAAAACACTAACGAACTATCAAACACAGACAAACATGTTACCGAACGTTCACGAACATAAATGAACGAATGCGGCCTCTGTTCATGTTTGTTCATTTAGCTAAACAAACGGAATTTCTTGTTTGTGTTTGTTTGTTTAATAAACGAACGAATACAAACGAACTCCCGCCGAACGGTTCACGAATTGTTCGCTGAACGTTTGGTTTGTTTGCAGCTTGTGCCTCTTCAGAAGTACATAGGCACCGCCTCAGCGCACCTTTTTAAACCAAGGCCGCCACACCATCATTTTAAGCACCGAAAAGGCAAAGTAGCAATCATGTGTGTTATATATATCCGAAATTGATAACTACTTATTATAATTCTAAATATAATAACCAATTAAACCATAAACGTTTGTTCCAAATTAACCTTTATTTAATGTTTAAATTAATGTTTTGCTAAAAAGGAAGACAACGTATTTTGTTGTCACATAGTTTGGGTCAAAACTACAAGAGAGGCAATAGAATGTCATGTTTACGCTTGTTGGTGCAGAAAATATCATTCATTTTCATGCTAATGAATTCTCATGATTGCGAGAATGAACAAAAGCATACCTCAAATCGAGACATGTAGTTTCCTTCAGGGGGAGGCGGGATCCCGAGCCGTTTCAAATCATCCAATGGAATTGGACGCCTTTTCAGGTAAATCAACAAAAAAAAAAAGAACGAAAGAAAAACAAAAGTTAGGTCCATCTCTAACGGGTCAAACAGGTTAAAAGTCACAAAAAAGTATATATTTAATGTATTTTTAACTTTGCCCTGAAATTTCAAGTATAAGAGTTGAGAATTCATACAATGGGGCACGGAACGGTCTTTCTCGTCCTCCAAAACGAAGCTGCCCTGATTCTTTTTTACCGCCGAGACCTCCTCCTAAATACATAAAATAATGTTAACAACTAATCGTAGCATACCTAAAAACATAAATTCAGTGAGCAAAATTTATATGACCTAATCTTCTTGGAATCCATCCTGGCATCAGTTGCTGCCGGTTGTAATCAACTATAATTTCAGAATCATCAATAACTGAATGGTGCGCTTTCTGCACATGCGAAAAGAGGGTGAAAATGATTATGCATAAGCATGCATACTCAAAAGCAGCAAAAAGAAACTGTTTCAGTTTGCTTACCTCATACGCTCGTTGCATCTCTCTTTCACTTTCATACTCAACAAAAGCATAACCTTGAGAGGCACCAGTAACTGTAAAATGTAAACAACTAAAAATATAGTCAGAAATACCATGCAAAAACTTGTAACAAATTTAGAAGAACTAGAACAGGAGCACTGGAATTTTAAGGTCAAAGAAAGCGAAAGTCAAACACTCAGCATTAGAGTAAACAAATTTTACAATTGTGAGATTAAAAATATAAAAATAAATAAATCCTAATTTAGTAGATTATGAGAGCATGCAATTCATAGTTGTCAACAGCAAATAGGGGGCGATAGTGACAAGCTACTTACACGCTACGTAGCGATAGCGATTAAATAGTTGGCGCTATTTCATGTTTAGTGATACACCAGAAGAAAATTTAAGAAATTCTTTATATGTATATTTTATCAAAATATGCTGTTTTTCCATATAAATACACTATTTATATTAAATATTAAATATTAAATAGTTATATTAAAACAGAAAAAACCATAATTAGCATCGCTGATTATATTAAAACGAAAAAAAGCCCTAAAATCCTGCTATTTTCCCGCTATGGAGTTGCTAACCGTCAGATTGTGACATATTGCTGCTTCGCTACGCTATTTGCTATAGCGGGTGCTATGCTCGCTATTGACAACTATGACGCGGTTGCAGACAAACTCCTATGTTAGCCCTCTAAGAACAGCATAATATATATGCATTACCGATATGGCGGACCAATCGCATGTTCTTCACTGCTCCATACTTGCTCATAGCCTATAAAACAAACGAAAAAAAACAAACATTCAGTGTCCGGTGTCCCATATATGATTTCGCACAAACAAGAATGGAACACACCATGGAAGCGTGCAGATGAAATTGCTAAGGAACTTATAACAAACTTAAAATCATTTTGCCTATATCCTAGAATCTAGTTGTTGTTCCCATGTTGAAATGAAAATCAAGAGAGACAAGTAGATCATTGCATTGACTATGGATGAAGACTTGAAGTCAAACCAAAGAACCACACATAATGACATAAATCCTCTATTTCATTATTCTTATAATGCATTCTAATTAAGGCTGCAAATGAACCAAACGTTTGGCGAACAGTTCGTGAACCGTTCGGCGGGAAGTTCGTTGTGTTCGTTCGTTTATTAAACAAACGCACACGAACAAGAAATTTCGTTCGTTTAGCTAACTAAACGAACATGAACATAGGCCGCCTTCGTTGATTTGTGTTCGTGAACGTTCGGTAACGTGTTCGTTTGTGTTCAATAGTTGATTAGTGTTTTAGTTTCTATATTTTATTTAAATACTTCAAAATTCCGACAAATAAGTGTCAGTGTATTATATATTCTGTTCATGAACACTTGTTTGTGTTCGTTTGTTTCCATTTGTGTTCATCAACATTAGTTTGTGCTCATTTGTGTTAATCAACGTTCGTTTTTGTCCGTTTCCTAAAATTAACAAACAAACACGAACAAGTTCATTTCCTTAACAAACGAACACAAACATAAAAACTCGTTCGATAAGTGTTCGTGAACACAAATATTTCTTAACAAACGAACACGAACAAGAACAAGGCCTTGTTCCTTTGCAACCCTAGCATTTTTCATGTGATTATTATTCTTAATAGTATATTTGTTCAAAATTTTCATTAACCTCAATACTGATTTGTTCAACAAGGCAGTGACAACTCAATAAAACAAACACATTACATGATTTAATTTTGCAACACCATAACTTACTACACAAATTTCACTACAAAATATCAAAACACAATTTCATAATAATAATTAGGGCAAAATCAGACCTTTCGAAGAGTATCTTCAGTGGTCAAACGAGAGAGACGACCGACGAAAAGAGTGCAATAAGGATCTTCTCCGATGACATTCGGATCGCCAAACGGATCGTCTGTAACAAACTAGGGTTTCAGCGAAGAAGAAGAAGAAATTGGAGATTAAATATGAATAAAAAGAGGAAAAAACGTACAGAGGCCAGCGGAAGAACATAAGAGAGCTCTGTAAACGGCGTTATCGTGAGGAAGAATGTCGGTGCCGTCGATACTACCGGCTTGGATAGGGTGGTAGGAGTGTGCGTAGAAGACAGAGTTCAGTTTGCTGCTGTTGTTCATGGTGTTCGTCTGTATGAAGTGATCAGGGTGTGTTTGGAAGATTGGAGTTTGTTTGTTCGGGAAATGTATAGGGGTAAACTCGAAACAAATTATTAGTAAAACGTTCATGAAACCGTGCCAAGTAGCATCAATGTCACATCTGACCATCAACATTGGAGAAACTTGTAAAAATAAAATAAATAAAAAAAAGGTAAATTACACTTTTCGTCCTTTATGTTTGTATCGGATTGCAATGGATATTCTTTAACTTCAATAATTACAGTCACAGTCCTTTATTTGGAAAACTCAGTACATCTTTCATCCTTTAGCACTAACAAAGTTAAAATTTTCAGTTAAGTCTACTTACTTAAGGGCAGTTTAGTCTTTTTATTTCATTATATAATATAAATAAAAGAAAATCTATACATATAATAAAGTAAATCGTTTTTGTCCACGTGTCATCACCAAATTATTCCTCACTAAAATTCTCCCGCCCAACACTTTTTTATCATATTGTAATTCTCGCGGATCCTTCTACTGGATCCGAATCAATTTATGGATCATACATGTTATAACCCGGTTTTGATATCCCATAACCCTAATTGCCGTTCAAACTCAACCCCTCATAACCCTAACTTCAATCGCATCAATCTGCCATTTAATCCAAGCCTTTAAAATCCTAAGTTCTATCTGTTCAAGCTATCCAAGATTCAAACGCTACCATTAATTCGATTTTAACAGTTATTTAATCAGGTATGTAAATCTGTTAGAACCCTAATTTTCGAATATTAAATCGCTTTGTTCTGTAATCAGAGGAGTAAGATTACCTTTACCCATTGTTTTATTTTTCCATTGGCCTTTTTTTGTTCTGATTTGTTTTTAGGATTTATTGTATTGTGATTAAACATTGGTAAAAGGCCGATGGATTTTTTTGTTAGATGTTGTATATGCTTAATCTATTTTATGAATTCTCTCTTTTCCAAACTTGAAATATCTATTTTTAGCTACTGGATTAATGCTCACTAAAATCAGTGTGTGAGGGTCAATTTCAATTCAATTAATATGTTAAATCATTATCGGTATAAAGGTAAAGAGTGAAGGAGCTTGTGCATTGTTTGGAAAATGGATGAATGCCGGTGGGTTAAAAAAATGATGCCAACAGAAGAAGTCATTATATTCTTATTTGTTTTTGCAGTTATTGAATCATTTGAAAGTGCCTGCATCCAGAACATCTCCACTTTCCAAACGTTAGGCATCGACGAGACTCACTTGGTCATGGGACATAAGCAAATATGGTGGGCTTCACATCTGTAATCAGTTATCTTTTATAAACTTCATAAAAAATCAATCCTTTTATTTGATTTAATCATTTGGAAGTTTCAAAATACCGATTAACAAAGTCAACAACTTTAATTGAAACATTTTAAATATTACTTAAATATTAAGGACCTGATTAAGTTATATTTTATTCAACTTATATAAGGCACAGTTTTATTGAACTCAATACACTTATTGAACTCAATACACGGGGTTTTTTAAGATATAAAATTTTTCATTACTTAATGAGTAAAATGTCATTTTCGTCACTGAAGTTTGACCACTTTTGCAACCGCATTTCCGATCCGAAAAAACAATTCAATCGTAATATAGACGAAATGGGTTTAGGTTATTCATTATTTAGTTTAAACGAGTCGGTGAACATGGTATTCGAGTAAGGAAAAGATTCATATCAGTTATGTAGGGGGGGGGGGGCAGGAGGATGCTACTGCTTTTGAAAACCAAGATCATTGTACGACTATCTTTAAATCTGCTATATTTCTTGCTTTTTTAGATTATGGTATGTTCTGCAAATGAGAACTGATGGTTATTTTTTAAGCGAGTGCAGATTCATCTCTGGAATCATTATTTAAAATGCCAGCCGTTACTCAAAACAAGTCATGTAAAAGGTGGTTAGGAGGATGCAATCAGTTATGCCAACCAAGTTCCTTGTAAGCACATCTTTTTTGCTATTAAATCCATTTTTATGTTTTTATCAATAGTTGCACTAAAACAACATTCTATGTTTAAAAGGTTTCCTTTGGGCAACCTGTAACTTACTTTATCTTTAATTCTTACCTTTCAAGATCATGGTCTGTTGAGAGCTGATCTTTTCTTTTTTGGGCGAGCGCAAATTCATCTCTTCAACCATTATATAAAACTCTAGCCGTCGTGCTTGGTTTAAGTGGTTTATAGTTTGTTCAAATTAATATTCTCTTGGTTTATAGCCGTTACTCATCTTTATTTTAGTCTCATCGTTTCATATAGCATCTCAATACCCAAAGTTATTGTGTATTTATGTTTGTAATTTTTAAATAAATGTCCCCGTCTTTGATTTGCACTTACAAGAAATATTTATTATATATTTAAATTGTTCAACCCGTGTAACACACGGGGAACTAACCTAGTAATATCATATATAAATATACCCCTTTCTCTTTCACTCTCTCTCCCACACACTTTGAACTCCTCTCTCTCTCTCTCTAAACAAACCAGCACCCACCACCACCATCAGCCCTACCAACAACCACCGTTAAGCATCAGATCTGAAGCCTCGTGTTTCAACCACCGCCGCCGCCATCACCTTCTGCCACCACCAGCAGCCACCGCCGGCACCCCACTGAAGCTTGTTCATGTTTCAACCACCGCCGCCGCAATCACCTCCTGCCACCACCACCAGCCACCGTCGGCACCCCACACCTCCTCTCTCTACATCCGACGCCCATGCTACCAACGTTGCAGTTCCTTCTCTTTTAGATTCGCTGGTGGTCACCCGTTAAGTTCTGAAGAACTAAGTCCGTCGTTGCAATTTAGTGGATTTAGGACTGATTTTAATTTTGAAATCTGGTTTTGGATTAGATTTTAGTTGTTAAGGAATTGCTTGTTTGGGTTGAATGAGCTTATGAAGTATTTATCCTTACACTGTTCTTAGAAATTGGGTTTTTTTCTTCTGATTGAGTCTATGAAATTTGGTGGTGGTGGTTGTTACAAGATCTTGTGGGTTTTTTTGTTGCAGACAATTAAGAGAGAGAGAGAGAGGAAAGGAGATAGAAGAAGAGAGAGTGAAACATATTTATTTTAGATTGAATCACAAGTTTTGTCCTTTATCTTTAGGCCTCTTTGCAGGCGGTGTCCTTTATGTTTGAAGTTGACGAGTTTTGTCCTTTATATTTAAAAATCAAGCATGTTTTACCCTTTGGGCCTAACCCAATCTGTTTTCTTAGTTAAATTTGATCACGTGCATGTCACGTGAGGGTAGTTGTGTCATTTAATGTGCCCATTCACAAATGCAGAAGATTCCCCCAAAATAGTCAACAATAAAAGTCAGAAAACAAACCAGCAGCACAAGACCAAAAACTGAAAACTCACTCTCACTCTCACTTTCACATTCTCACCACCATCATCTTCTTCTTCACTGTCACCACATTCTGCCATTGTTGTCTTTCTCTAAACCTGAACCATACAACAATGGCGGATACCTTAATATTCAACTTGAAAAACAACACTAATCTTCAACTAATCAAATACACAATCCTCCATGATATATCTCTCATTTGCTCCATAATAATATCTCACCCTCTCTACTCCTCTTACTTCATCTTCTTCTCTCGCTACTTCATCAAAATCATCTCCTTCATCTCTCCTCTGTTCATCGCCACCGTCTTCCTCTCTCTCCTCCTCACCACAACCACCGCATTCTACCCTAACTTGCCGCAGCTGGAACTCGGAATTCTTCAGATTGTTATTCAGGAACTCAAGTCGAATTCAGATGAGGTTAACGCTTACGAAAAGGATCGGAACTTTGAGGATTTTGAGATTTGTAAAATTGTGTTTGACAGTACGTTATCGATCGGCGATGGAGAAATGTGTTCAACGAAGAAGGTTCTAGAATGTTCGGTTAGTGGAGGCTGGAGAAATGATGTTAAACCTAGCTGTTATTCAGATGATGAACAATTGATGATGAACGATTTGGAGGAATGGGAAGAATTAGGGTTTGGGGTTATTTAAATTGGGGGTAAATGCTCAGGGTGCACATTAAATGACACAATTACCCTCACGTGACATGCACGTGATCAAATTTAACTGGGAAAACAGACTGGGTTAGGCCCAAAGGGTAAAACGTGCTTGATTTTTAAACATAAAGGACAAAACTCGTCAACTTTAAACATAAAGGACACCGCCTGCAAAGAGGCCTAAAGATAAAGGACAAAACTTGCTATTCACTCTTTATTTTAAATAGGGTTTTAACATATGAATTAAGTGTTTTATTTACTATTTTTTAATAAATTGGTAAAAAAGACAACTATACCCTCATTTGCAATGCATATAATTAGATTTAACAATGAAAAGTAATCGGGTTAGTGATAAAGAACGAAAGATGTACTGAGTTTTTCAAATAAAGGACTGTGACCGTAATTATTGAAGTTAAAGGCTATCTATTGCAATCCGATACAAACATAAAGGACGAAAAGTGTAATTTACCCATAAAAAAAAAGAAAACATAATACCGAGCGAAAAGCAGACATAAAATCATTGAACCATGCACGCTCGTTGCGGCGTGTTAATGCAAAAAAATTAGACTGAAATATAAAAACGTAGAAAAAATAACTAAATCGATATAGGACCCGCACGTTACGACGAATCTATCAAACGTGGAAAATAGCCGCGTTGCGACAGGCCTGTCAAACGAGAAAAATAGACGAAAATGACATTGAACCTCACACGTACGTTGTGGCTTATTAACTCGCTAAATTTAAAACGAATCGTAGAATGAAAAAAACTTGCGAAAGATGAAAAGTACGGGGAACAGAGTTGAAAATAAAAAAATGTTAGGGTTAAATTGCAAAAAAAAGAAAAGCTTTGGGTCAAAAGTAAAATGATCAAAGGGTTTAAAATACAAAAGATAAAAACCTTTGGATTTGAAGTGAAAAATCAATTTAAAAAAAAAAAAAACTCCCTTATAAAGCATTACAATGTTTCTAATTTATAGCATTAAAATATCATTTTACACATTTATAATAAAGGTTAATAACAAATGAAATATATTTAATTAAAATTGATTATCTTGTTTTTATCACTCTTGATTATCACCACCCCAGGTCATTAGTCTTGTCTACGATGAACTAAATAACAAGTGCGGCTCATTTATGGCTCAAATTTCTATAAAAGAAAATGTCAAAATGTATCTGATTAAAGTGGTTCGTCAGCTTATCTTATTTTTAAGACGATTGATTTATTATTTCATAGTTGGTTGTTATGTTTTGTTCTTGTGAAATGTAATAGTTGATATTTTTTTCATGTTTTAATCCCGTTTTAAAAGTTAGACTTGGCCATTGTCATTATTTTGTCAAGTTATCTCAAGACTAGATTCTTTCAAATATAAGAAAGACAGGATAGTGAGGATGATAAATTTTAACATTACATGACACCAAAATATGACAAACTTTAATACCACTCGATGTTAGAAGGGTTATACAAGTCAAAGTTGTGATGTATCACATAGGACGAAAGCGATAAAGATGTATACCCTATAGTAAACTTTATAATAACTCAAATACGAGCAACTTAGAGGTTGGTTACACATCTAAATGAACTTAAATAATATTTCTTTAGAATCTAGAGATGATAATGGGATGTTTCATACTCGACCCAATACATGTCAAGTATATGTTGAATGATTATTCGTCAAGTATCATGTATACTCGCTAGTTTGTTAAAATATTATCGATTGCGATTTCAAATTTTCTTTTCTATTACCATTATAGCTTATTGGGATTTCAAATTTTCTTTTCCATTACCATTGTAACTTTATAAAATTTTATGCTTTTAACAACTACAATAAATTAGAACATAATAAATTACATACGTATCATCATCACTATTAAAAGTATGAAATATCTTAAATACCTAAAATTCATAAACATATAAATTCTAAAAAATAAATTAATACTTCATATCACAAAATATATAAATAATATTATCAAACACAATAAAAGTAATAAAATTAGAGATTAAATGTATATGATTCGATAAACGGGCGTATGTTTCAAGGATCGGTATCATTTAATACTATACATGTGCGTTTTTCTTTTTGCCAATGAGATATGGTGGTAGAGTGGTAAGAGAGAAACCTGGTGTCCTAAGTGACACATGTTCGATTCCTGTTCTCCCCATTAGTTTTTGTGGCACATAGTGATAATGGGAGACTAGCCGAATATTGCTAGTTCAATCATTGAACTGAGCGGGTTTTACCTTACCGTACTATCGAGCCTTTGGGCGAATGTTCGCGGGCTTTGGCCCTAGATGAGGGTTTTCTCTACTTCTGAGACGAGTGTATCTCGATGTGGTGAATTTCGCCAGTAACACATTTAAAAAATTTATTGACTATGCTTGTCACACACGTACAATATTTAAAACTAATCTCAACTAATCTCATATTCTAATACTCCCCGAATTAGGGCTGAGAAGTATACGGTTCAGAACCGCTAGAACCGGGGAACCGAACCGAAACCGTTAGATCCAAACCGTATTTTTGTATATAGGGTCCGGTTCCGGTTCTTAAATTTGGGTAAAAATGGTTCCCGGTTCGGTTCCGGTTAAAACCACGGTTCCGGTTAAAGAACCGTTAGAACCAATTGGGATTATAAATATTTAAAACCCGATTTTGTTAATGGGCTTTCAACATTATACGACCATCCTAATTCTTATTCCCTCCTCTTATATTCATTCCACGATCTTAGCTTTCATCTTCTAATTCTTCTCCATCTCTCAACCCTAACCCTAATTGTTATCATACAAGTTCATCTCCATCAACACCCTGTAAATACAGGTGCGTTATTCTACATGACATTTTTTATAAGTGCATATATTTTCTTTCTAGATATTTGCTTTCTGATACGTATAGTTTTTTGTATGTGAAAATAAAAATTGAACAAAAATAATCAAATCAATGTTGATCAAATTGTAAATGTGTATATAAATAGTGTATCACTTAGTAAATACAGTAGATGCATTACTGATCAATCTATTCACGTGAACCAAATACAGTAGATGCATTATTCGTTTATTTTTTTAATTGCTAACACTTGGTTTCATTTAGATGTTTATGAGAAGATTGAGAGGATGAAGATCAAATGAAGTTTGAAGATGTTTGTTTTAATTGTTAAGACGGTGGTTGTAATAGTTTTATTTAGAGTTTGTTTTATGGCTTGAAATTTTTTATCGTTGCTTTGTTACTTTTATTTTTGGTTGGTTTTAACTTTGAATGTTGCAACTCTTAGTTAATGTTTTAAATGGTTTGATTCGTTTTTATTGAATTGTTAATTTTACGATTTAATTGTCAACCGGTTCCCGCGAGAACCGTTTACACGAGAACCGTTTAACCGGTTTGAAACCGAACCGGAACCGTTATAATACGGTTTGGTTCCGGTTCTTAAATTTAGCAATTAACGGTTCTGGTTCAGTTCGGTTCGATCCGATTCTGAACCGTTGCACAGCCCTACCCCGAATATTTGGATTTCTTTTTCATTTTTTTTGTTGTTAAAACAAGTTTAAAAGAATTGGTTAGAAAATGGGGAAAATTCTCCGGTATTCACATATAGCCATCACTTATAAACCCTAATTCCCAAAATCCAAAATTTTATTATATTTTCAGACAGAATGAAAAGAAACCTGATAAAGATTTATCTCCACTTACCAAACCATCTTTCTTCCTCAATCGCCACTTCAATTTCTCTAACACCAAACCCTAATTTACCCAAAATTTCCCGCCAACCCCCATTACACACCTTCTTCAAGCAATCAATAAACACTTCATCCACTGATCAATTGGAGGGACTGATCGATCCCCATTTCAATTCCCCAGATAACAGATCAAACCCACAAATTGATTCTGAAAAAACCCCCAATTTGGAAGAACAATTTGCAATCTTGCAGGGTTCGTTGTCAGTGGAAAAGATCGAATCTTGTAAGTATTCAGATGCTTATATTATTTGTAATGCAGTTAGAGATAATAAGTTGGATTTTGGTGATAAAACCCATAAGTTTCTTGCTAAGTTTAGGGAGAAACTGAGTGAGTCACTAGTGGTTGATGTGTTGAAACAACTTCCAAATGCTGAGTTAGGTGTAAAGTTTTTTATATGGGCAGGTAGACAGATAGGGTATAGTCACACATTAGCAGTGTATGATGCTTTGTTAGACATAATGCGATGTGATAACGATAATATACCCGAGGATTTCCTCCGGGAAATTAAGGATGATGACGATGAAGTGTTAGGAAAACTGCTTAATGTATTGATTCGAAAGTATTGTCGAAACGGGTCGTGGAATGTAGCGATCGAGGAGCTCGGTAGGCTTAAAGCTTTCGGATACAAAGCTTCTCGGGTGACTTATAATGCTTTAGTTCAAGCGTTTCTTGAAGCAGGTAGACTAGATTCGGCTGATCTTGTTTATCGGGAAATGGTTGATGTAGGTTACGAAATGGATGCACATACGTTAGGTTCTTTTGCGTATTCGTTGTGTAAAATCGGGAAATGGGGGGATGCGCTTGATATGGTGAAAAGAGGGAAAACTGTTGCGGATACTGTGTTGTATACGAGAATGATAGGTGGGTTGTGCGAGGGTTCGTATTTTGAAGAAGCTATGGAGTTTTTGAACCGAATGAGGTGTGATTCTTGCTGTCCGAATGTTATTACTTACCGAACGTTGCTTTGTGGGTGTTTGAATAAAGGAAAGTTGGGTAGATGTAAGATGATTCTTAGTATGATGATTGCGGAAGGGTGTTATCCGAGTCCTAAAATATATAATTCGTTAGTTCATGCTTATTGTAAGTCGGGAGACTTTAGTTACGCTTATAAGTTGGTTAAAGAAACGGGAAAATACGGCGTCCGACCCGGTCATGTAATTTACAACATTTTTATTGGTGGGATTTGTGGAAAGAACGAGATGCCGAGCGATGATAATTTAAATTTGGCCGAAATGGCTTATGGCCAAATGATAGAAGGTGGATTTGTGTTGAATAAAGTCAACGTTGCTAATTATGCTCAATGTCTTTGTGTGGCCGGCAAATTTGAGAAAGCTTATAGCGTTATTCAAGAGATGATGAAAAATGGTTTTGTACCGGACAACAGTACGTATAATAAAGTAATTAGCTTTTTGTGTGGTGCTTCGAAATTCGAGAAAGCTTTTTGGTTATTCAAAGAAATGAAAAAGAATGGTGTTGTTCCAAATGTTCATACTTATACAATGTTGATTGATACTTTTTGTAAAGCCGGATTGATACCACACGCTCGTACTTGGTTTGATGAAATGGTTGCAAATGGTTGTGCTCCAAATGTGGTCACTTATACCGCGCTTATACATGCGTATCTTAAAGCGAATAAGATAATCGATGCCAACGAGTTGTTTGAGATGATGTTATCATGTGGTTGCTCTCCAAATGTTGTCACGCTCACGGCTCTAATCGATGGTCACTGTAAAATCGGTCAAACCGAAAAGGCATTGCAGATCTACACAAGGATGAAGGGTAAAGAAATTCCCGATGTAAATATGTACTTTAAAGGTACAGAAAGCAACACGTTGGACCCAAATGTTGTAACATACGGAGCTCTGGTTGACGGTTTGTGTAAAGCGCACAAAGTTGACCAGGCGGTCAAACTTTTGGATGTGATGTCTAGTGAAGGGTGTGAACCTAACAATGTTGTGTATGATGCTCTTATCGACGGGTTGCTAAAAGACGGGAAGTTAGAGGAAGCAGAACACGTGTATTTGAAAATGTGTGAAAATGGATACAATCCAAATGTTTTTACTTACGGGGCTATGATTGATAAAATGTTCAAGGATAATCGTTTGGATCTTGCTTCGCGGGTATTATCCCAAATGCTTGAAGATTCTTGCGCGCCTAATGTCGTAATCTACACCGAAATGATCGATGGGCTTTGTAAAGTCGGGAAGACCGACGAAGCTTATCGGCTCATGGAGATGATGGAGACAAAAGGGTGTAAACCGAATGTCGTTACTTATACAGCTATGATTAATGGATTTGGAATAGCGGGAAAAGTGGAAAAAAGTCTTGAAATTTTTAAACAAATGGGTAGTAAAAGTTGTGCACCGAATTACGTTACCTACAGGGTGTTGATTCATCATTGTTGTGCTTCGGGCCGTTTGGATGAAGCCCATGGGCTTTTAGAAGAGATGAAAATGACATATTGGCCCAAACATATGGCGAGTTATCGAAAGGTTATTGAAGGGTTTAATCGGGAGTTTTTGATTAATATTGGTTTGTTAGATGATATAAGTGAGTATGATTTCGTGCCGGTCATTCCGGTCTATAAACTTTTGTTCGATAGTTATAGAAAGGCGGGAAAGTTGGAAGTGGCTTTGGAGTTACTTAAAGAAGTTAGCTCGTTATCTTCATCAATTGATAAAGATTTATACGTTTCAATGATCGAGAGTCTTTTGGTTTCACATAGGGTCGAGAAAGCTTTTGAGTTATACGCGGATATGATAAGTAAAGGCGGTGTTCCTGAATTCAGTGTCTTGGTCAACTTAGTCAAAGGTCTTGTAAAAGTCAACCGATGGGAGGAAGCAATTCAATTATCGCACAGCCTTTGTTACATGGTACACTTTATTTTAATCGCGTGTTTAATCTTTTTTTTATATATTAAAAAAATAAAAAAATATATGGTATGTGAACAGGATATTCAGTGGCTTTCTTACAACACAAATGAGAAGTAGGAATAACCGAGCTTAACTCCGTGGGGCCAAATTTGGGCTCGAATAGCTGTCCATGTCAGCATGGCAGGAAGATGAAGACACACACTTATGAGGTTATTTGCCTACGTTGTTTTCTCTTCATTCTCGTTTGTGGGACCCACTTTCAATCATGGTAAACATACATCTCATTAACGGTTAACACATATTTGTTTCTTCTCGTATCTTATAACGACCCACCTGAACATTTTATGGTCAATGCTGATGTGGCATTGTTAACTATATGTGCAGAGGTGGCAACTATGGCAACAGATCTACCCAGTCCGAGCGCCGCTTTATATTGAAAAAGCACTGGAGTCTCACAGAAATGAGTTTCATTGTTAGATGTTACATGTTTAATGAAGGGGTATATATGTATTTTCACATCATTAGCATGACTGTCTGTGGTGGGACTCTGCAGCTAGTGTAAATCATTTACAACATACAAGGACTTAGATATGGATGAGTTGACTATTTTACCCAGGACAAAGTGGCTGGGAGATGTGTGCTCTGGTGGATTCTATATGTCAATAGGTGATGTAACATAATTTAATTTTTTGACATATATACCCATTCAGTTTAATGCTTATTTCTATTTTAAATTTTGCTATAAACAAGTTAGGACATTTTAAAATAAATGGGTCATTAGTAGAGTAGCTGCTAGTATTTCGCCACTTTTTTTAACTTATAATTTTCATATATAAAGAGAGATTACTGAAGAAAATAACCAAATAACCGCCGATAGTATGTTGGTAAGCCTCCATCAGCGATTCGTTGTTGATCACTCGTTGTCACTAATGTCGTTAATTCTTTAGTGGTATCGGCCTTATGAACTCTAGTAAAATCCGTCGGTAACCTATCAATATTTTTTTATCCACGGCATGTTTTTCGACGGATCATCGACATCACCCCTTTTCACCGAGTGATGCAATTGAAGAAGAAAACAGAAGAGGAATTCGATCAAACCAAGCGTATCATTATCATTCACCTAACTTGTTTAAGTACAATTGTCAACTAACCCTAACTAACTAGCTAACTTGGTTACATCCTAACCTCTTACTATCACAGAATTACAATTAACCCCCGAGACCTTATTACTTTCTATATTATTACAAAATGGTCCTTGTAACTATACTTATGGTAACAATACTCCCCTGTTTAACAACAATCTTGTCCTCAAGATTGAAAATGAGGAAATCGCAATCGTAAATGTTCCAAATCTTCTCACGTAGCTTCTGTAACCGACATATTCTCCCAATGAACCAAGACCTACACTCCGACCCGATTATTCTTCTTGACCCACTTGCGGTCCAAAATAGCCTTGGGTTGCACCACCATTTTAGGATGGCCTGGTAAAGGAGAAATAACAGTAACAGGTCCGAGAGCAGCTTTCAATAATGACACATGAAATGTTGAATGAATCTGAGATTCAGGAGGAAGACCCAACTTAAAAGCAACCATACCCACCTTTTCTATAATCAAATAGGGTCCATAATAATGCTTCTTAATGGATGTTTGCACATATGGTTGTAACTTTACAAAGACCCAATCCCCCACGTTAAACTGCCTCTCAGTTCGTTTATGATCAGCCAATTGCTTTATTCGATTCTTGGCCTTTGCCAAGTTTGCTTTCAACATAACTAACTTCTCTTTTCTTGTTTGGAACCACTCCTCCACAGAACCAACCTTAGTGTCATTAGGAATATAAGGGATACGTACGTATATGAGGCGGTAAACCATATAAGGCTTCAAAAGGGGACATGCCAGTAGCAGAATGTGTAGTAGTGTTATACCATGCTCAGATAAAGTTAACCACTTTGGCCATAATAAAGGCTCATCCATAACCATACATCTTAGGTAAGTTTCAAGGCATCTGTTAAGCACTTCTGTTTGGCCATCTGTTTGTGGATGGTAGGAAGTAGATAAATTTAATTGAACACCCTAAAGTTTCATGAAATCTCTCCAAAACCGGCTTAAAAACAAGGAGTCTCTGTCAGATACAATAGTACTAGGACACCCATGCAACTTGAATACATGATCAAAAACCAATTGAGCAATGGTTGCAGTAGTATATGGATGTGATAAGGAAATAAAATATGCATACTTATTACTTAGTGAGTCTGTCAACAACTACTAACATAGCATTCTTACCAGCAGCCTTAGGAAGACCCACAATAAAATCCATGGCAATATTAGAGAACACAGAACTAGGGGTGGGTAGAGGCTGTAACAGGCCAGGAGATGCTACTCTTTCATACTTAGCTTTATGACAGATAATACAATATTTAACCCATTGCTTGACATTCCTGTCAGTGTCACACCTCTTCCAATAGAACATCTGTTTAAGCCTTTTCAGTGTTGGAAAATACCCAGAATGCCCCCCCCCCCCCACACACACACACAGAAGATGAGTGCCCCTTGATGAGTTCTAAAGGCTGTTTTGTGGATGTCTGGTTCATGCATCCTTACTTGATGATAGCCAGATCTTAAATCCAATTTAGAAAAGACAGTGGAGCCCCCTAGCTCATCTAATAATTCATCTATCAATGGAATAGGAAAACTATTCTTTTCACTGTAGCTTCATTCAGTTTCCTATAGTCTATGCACATCTTCCAAGTGCCATCTTTTTTCTTGACTAATACCACAAGAGAAGCAAAAGCACTGATACTTTCCTTAATAATTCCCATATCTAATAACTCTTGAGTCATTTTGATAGAACCCAAAATCAAACAAAACTAACCGATAAATTTTATTGTTGTAAATTGAAATACTACAAGATAGAAGGCCCGATTCGAGATGGGTTAATCTCCAAGAACAAAGGTATAGATACCCAATTAGATAATAATCATCGACATCATCCCCAAAAACTAGAACAAAGAAATAAATAACTAAATAAGCAATAATAACAGTAAATTAACTAGCCCTTCAACTTTCATTTACCCATCAGTTTCCCTTTTCAATAATTGCTTTGAACCATTAATAAATCTGACGCTAATACCCACCCATATAGGAATCAGGTTTGTATCAATACATCCTGCCCCGATAATCGACTTGTCCTCAAGTCGAAAAGAAGGTAATTGACACACCAAGCAATAAGCCATTCAATTGTAGGCTGACCACCTTCATGGACGCATCTATAAGCTAAAACTTGTGTTTTCTTGGGCCCGAATTTAGGTGCAGCCCAGAAAGAATCCTGTGCATTAGAATTTGGAATTCGAAAGTCGGTATTGATATATGTTAGCTTTGCTGGCCAATCTTCTTTGACATCCATCCAACCCTTGATTGTCTTTTGAAACGACCAGTCAAGCTGTTTCTTATCCGTCTGAGTCTTCATGTGATCCTTGTGTGAGTAACCACAGAGTGACTTCAGGATGGCATCCCTGTTGAATAATTTTTACTCTAATTCTGCATTCTTCGTCTCTCCATGATTCTTGTGTTCCTCCTCTTCTGGACTGGCCTGAGCATCTGTTTCATCTGCATCTTCTAGCATTTTGTTCTCCAAATCTGAAATAAGAGGGGACTGGCTTTTGGTTTGTGTGGTAGTTATAGGTGTTGCTCTAGGCATGGAAACGTCGCTAGGAATTTCCTCCATTCCCAAATCTTTCACTGGATCCTGGTTTTCATCCTCAGCTTCCTTTATTGCATATGTTCGTCTTTCTAGCCAAGCTTCCTTGATTGTTGCTATGTCCTTCTTCAAGGCTATCAAAGAATCAAGCTTAGCAATAATGGCTGCCAACTGGTCAGTGATTGGGTCTGGATGAACACCGCCTTCCTTCTGATTATTCCGGGTCTGCTCCATCTTTGATTGAAAGTCTGTAATAGTTGATGATCTTTCATTAAACAAAACACCCTTTAAATATGAGAGAATACATAACAACCCTATCGCCTAAACAAGGAAACATAATCAATATTTACACAGAATAATTACAATCTGTTAATTATATATCTATACTATAAATATGTACGAATATATCGGTTAATACTCCCCCTTAGTTTGAGCGACCATGCGGAAGGACGCTCAAGCTGGACCTGAAAGTCTGAAATAGGTTTCGTGGAAGGCCCTTTGTGAAAATGTTCGCGTACTGAAGAGAAGATGGAACATGTAGAACCCGGATGTGACCTACGCGAACCTTTTCGCATACAAAATGAATATCAATCTCTATATGCTTGGTACGTTGGTGTTGAACTGGGTTATCAGATAGATAGACGACCAAAACATTATCACAATACACAACTGTTGCTTGCCGAAGAGGGAGATGTAACTCCAAAAGCAAATTCCGAATCCAAGTGGCCTCTGTGACAGCGTTTGCCACTCCCCGATATTCTGCCTCTGCACTAGAACGAGAAATGGTCGGTTGGCATTTAGAAGACCAAGAAATCAAATTGTCGCCCAGAAAAACACAATAACCACTTGTCGAGCGACGAGAGTCCGGACAACCCCCCAGTCTGCATCCGAGTAGGCGATTAAGGAATGAATGTTGGAGCGAATAATACGTATGCCATAATCAATCGTTCCCTGAAGGTACCGTACTATGCGCTTCAGGAAGGCAAAGTGTGGGTCATGAGGCTCATGCATGAATAAACAAACCTGCTGAACAACATAAGAGATATCCGGACGTGTAAAGGTCAGATATTACAAAGCGCCTGCCAGACTGCGATATAAAGTAGGGTCATGGAACAATGGTCCATCAGTGGCGCTCAATTTAGCATTAAGATCAACAGGGGTAGCGCATGGTTTACAGGATGTCATAGACGCCCTGGAAATAATATCTCTGGCATACTGGGACTGGTCCAAGAATAAACCTGCTGTCGAGCGAGTAACTTTAATACCCAAAAAATGATGTAAAGAACCCAGATCTGTCATGGCGAACTCTCGTGAGAGTGTGCGAATAATGTCCTGCAAAAGTGCAGTCGAAGAAGCAGTAATAACAATATCATCAACATACAGTAGTAAATAAGCAGTCCGAGTCCCCGAGTGAGTATAAATAATGAGTTATCACACACACTACTCCTGAACTCATGTGATAAGATATATGTGGCAAACCGAGTATACCACACTCTCGGGGCCTGTTTAAGCCCATATAAAGATTTCTTCAACCTGCATACATAATTTGGGTACCTATGATCCACAAACCCAGGCGGCTGATGCATAAACACTGTTTCATTAAAATTACCATGCAAAAAAGCATTCTTGACATCCAATTGATGGATAGGCCAAGACCGAGAGATAGCAATGGATAAAACTGTCCGTATGGTAGCCGGTTTGACAACCGGACTAAAAGTATCCTCACAATTAATGCCCACGGTCTGAGATTTCCCATTTACTACCAGTCTGGCTTTGTAACGCTCTAAAGAACCGTCAGATTTAAACTTATGACGGAATAACCACATACAGCGTATAACAGGGCGATCAGACGGGCGAGGAACCAATTCCCACGTATCGTTCTCCTACAAAGCACCAAATTCTGATTGCATGGAACGTAACCGATTTGAGTCAGCATAGGCTTTCGAGTAAATGTTAGGAATGGGTGAAATGGTGGATGATAGGAGAGTGTGTTTAGATTTGGAGTGGGTGGTCATAGGGTGGGTATTGGTTGTTGATGCGTGTCAGTGTGTATATGTTTTTAGATGTTCAATTAAGCCCTTTTTACACTTTTAGCCAAGTTTTAAATTTATAAAACACGATATTTACTAACACTAAACACACATATGGGCAAGTGCACCCATCGTGGACGTAGTACAGTGTTGGTAAGATACCGAGGTCGTCCAAGGACACAAGAGCTTTTAATACCGGTTTATCCTCAACGTCTAATCAAATCAAAAGGTTAGAAAAAATGATTTAAACTAAGAAAAATAAAAACTAACTAAATGCTGAAAAATAAAATAAAATAAAAACAGATAGACAAGATGAATCACTTGGATCCGACACGTGTATTAGTATAACCTTTGATTATTTTCGCACTTTTGCACTTGTTTAAGAGATTATCTTAGTTATTGTAGTAGGCCCCTCTTTTGAAGGCGACGTTACCCTCAACCCAGTAGTTTGAGTCAGCAAGGATACAATCCTAAAGGGTCGGATTATTGAAAGATAATGAATTAAGTTATTAATGCAAATTGTGGTAGGCCCCGCTTTTGGCGGTGACGTTACCCTCGGCTAAGTAGTCTGAGTCAGCAGGGATACAGTCCTAAATAGCCGGGTTATAGTATTAATAGTAGTTAACTCATGAGGGGGTCAAAGAGTTTGGATCCCCGCCATCCAATACCTATGGGCATTGAAGGAGATCCTACTAAATTTGACCCAGGTCCCAAGCAGGACCTCTAAACGCTGAACAAGGGCAAGACCCTTACCAAACCGTTCCCTTAACCCCCGACCAGGTAGCCAACATACCTCCATATAGACCGTGGAGATATGAATGGTGAAAATCTTTTATTTTATATAGACAGTAAAATAATGCCAAGACACCACGGACAAACGATAAGGAAAGATCACCTTCAACATAAGTAACTCGTTATTAAAGTCATTAATACAAAACCAAATAAAAAGTGCAAAAGATTAAAAATAAAAAGTATTATACTAAACACTTGTCTTCACCAAGTGATGTAAGAGACTTAGGCAAACATGGCCTTGATTGTCAAGAACTCTTACGATCAATCTTGGATCCCGAGACGACTCACACACTCTACGATGGACAATGGATGATGGTGGTGGATGATGGTGATATGGTGGTGGTGGGTGGTGGATGAGGTGTGAGAGAGGTGGTGTGCCAAGGGATGAGAGAGAATGAAACCAAGCTCCTCTATTTATAGGCTGGACAGAACGCTGGACACGGCCCCGTGTCCGCTGGACACGGCCCCGTGCCCGTCTGACACTCTCTCTCTTCATTAATTGTAATTGCGAATTACAATTAATGCGCCTGCTGTACTTTCACCACGCCCCCGTGCTCGCTGGACACGGCCCCGTGGTGAGCAATGGAAGCTTCTACTGGTTTGTCTTTTCTGCTGCTTCCTGGGCACGCCCCCGTGTTCGCTGGACACGGGGCGTGTTCAGACTCTGTTTTCTTCTCTTTGTCTTGGGAGGTGCCATTGAGGGTCCGGGCAGTCCACTTTTGTTCCTTTTCTTGTATTTATGGTAGAATTAGTGGTCTTTTTGCTTCTTTTGTGATTTTGAGCTCATTTCATCCTGAAGATACAAAAGGAAGACAAAAACACTCTTTTTCCAACATTAGTACTTAAAAAGGGTTAGTTTTATGCCTTAATTGATGTGTTTTATATGTTGTATTTTACACACATCAAATACCCCCACACTTGAACTTTTGCTTGTCCTCAAGCAAAACTCTTTTAATGTGGCTTACACTCCCAAATGGAATAGGTAGAAGAGAAGTTTTTAGCTTGTCCTAGAGTGTCGGGAATCCAAGGTTTTTATAGGTTTTATTTTTATTTTATTTACAATCCTATTCGTTATGATTTATTTTGAACTTTTCATAAGATAAACTACTTATTTTGGCATAACATGCCTTATTAAAATTCCATTTATATACAAGTTCACATACCTCACGGGAGATCACTCAACACTCGGCCGAAGGTGTATATTTAAGTGAATCACTCGAGAGCGGCACGGACTTACGTTTTCCATAGGCTTGCCAAGCGATCAATCCTCCTCCTTTTTAACTTTTTACCTTTGTAAATATCAAGAGGACTTTTGGGGTGAAGGCTTGGGTTTAAAGGTGGGTGGTTGGTTAGTGGTTAGTAAAAAGGGCGAAAATCGTAACAAGTGTCGGTTTTCGTAAAATACCTTGTTTTTAGTGACATTTATTTTTGAAGCATTTCTCCAAACAAGCTTTTGTAGCTTTTGTTTGTTTTTGACTTCATAAGTTTTTTTTTTTTTTTTTTCGTCACATAGAGGGTATGTTTATGAAAAACCGAGCTTGTTACTAAAATAAAGGTGAAAAATGAAAAAGGTTTTTGGTGGGTAAAAAAAAATTAGTTTTGGGGGTAATGAAATGAAAGGTTTAGGCTCAAAGGGGTTTTCTAGGGGGATTTTTGGGTAGGTAAAAAAAAATGAAAAATAATGGTTTTGAAAGAAAAATAGTTAGTCCTAATGCCTCCATCATTTACTTACTTGGGTTTAAGTTGGTAAGGACCGGGAATGTATCGTCGTGGCAAGTTCTAGATTTGTAAAGACCGAGCGGCTATTCACACAAGAAACGAAAAAAATGAGCATTTAATCTAAATATGTGTATTTTTATGCTCAATAAAGGCTCAAAACTCACTTTTGTGGGAATGGGTTTTTAATGTGACCAAGCATATATAATCGAATTTTTAACTAGACTTGTTATACCGTTTCATAATTTTCTTATGTTAGTTCTTTTTATCACGACGCTATCGGTTGTAAATTTGTAAAAATATAACCTTTTTAGAACTTGTTATTCCCAACTTAAACTAAGACAAGTAAATAAAAAAATGAAAAAGTTTTTGAAAAAAAATTTGGGGTGTTTAGCGGTTCCAATAGAGTTTTGTGTAAGGCTTGTTTTAGGATTTTGCAAAATTTCAAGGTTTTAGCATCCCCCCACACTTAAATTACACATTGTCCTCAATGTGTCCAAAAATAAAGTTTTTGGTTGATTAGAATGTGAAAAAGTGTGTTTAAAAAAAACAAAGATTTGTGTTACTGGCACTCTGGACACGGCCCCGTGTCCATTGGACACGGCCCCGTGGTGAACTGCCAGTAACGAAAAACTTACAGAGGGTGGACATGGGGGCGTGTTGGGTGAACACGGCCACGTGTCCGGCAAAAATCTGCAGGTCAGTAGCCAAACAGCAGAACTGGGAGATGGACACGGGGGCGTGTCGGCTGGACACGTCCCCGTGTGGACAGTCTGTTAGCCACAAAAATAGGTTTTTCTCCCGGTTTCTTCATCCTAGGGCTGCAAGTGCTAATGTTTAGCACTCTAACCCTTGCATTGCACCTGTCCAATCATTCAATACCATCCAACCAAGCACAAAGTATCCTAACTTACCATTGTCAAATATTATCCAAACATAAAGTAAAAACAAAATAAAGATAAAAAGTAGTTAAGGAAAGTAAATTGTTCGACAAATGGCGCGCAGGCCATGAATTGTTTGATGGATAAGAAGGGTAATCAAACCTGTGGGCTCATCACCAGCTAGCCCCTTGCTCCTCCCAGCCTCCTACTCCATATCTTCATCACTATCTCCACCTCCGCCTCCCTGCCTCGCCATGTACTCCCGGATGCTACCGATATCATCTTGTATATCGTTGACACTGCGTTCGATAGCTCCAACCCGGAGGTGTGTGTTGTTGGCGAGGTTGTAGGTGTTCCTGGTACACATGAGGTTTTCCTGCAAAAGATCATGTAAACTTTGGAAATTAGGAAAACCGCCTCCTTGAGAGGAGGATTGACCCGGATCGCCTTGGGGAGGGTATTGATAATGTGGAGGTGATGCATGAAGAACTAGAGCCTCTTGCGGGTTCCATGCGTAGCCTTGTGTCCTCTGAAAGCTCACCGTCCCGTCCTCCGCTTCATAGAGCAAGTTCATGGCTCGGCAGATATGATAATCAACCCGTCCCGACCATGGACTCCTTTCGAAGGACTTTGGGATATTCGTGAAATGCTTGAAAAGACGGTACACCCATCCCCCGAAGAAGATTGGTGTAGGAGCAGAGGCAAGGCGGTTCAAGTGCATGTTCCGTAGTAGGAGGTAAGGAACATCGAGAGGCTTCCGGTTGTGGATGCAGTGAAGGACAACCAAATCTTTTAACCCAACAACGCCACTACTGTCATGGCGTTGGCTCAGCGAGTACGTGAGGAGCCTGTGGATGTAGCGGTATAACGGGTCCCTCAGTTTGGTGCTCTTTGTGCTGCTTGGGTTGTAGATCCCCTCACCGATTTGAGCCCATGCGGCTTGGCGTTCAGTTGCGTCCAAGTCTCGCAATCCCCGGTATTCTCTTCATTCCCCGCTTCTTCATCTTTGTACAGCCCAATGATGGATCCGAACTGCGCCATGGAGGTTCTATAGGTCGTACCTCCACATCGAAATTCGACCGCCTCGTGATCAAACGGTTCGCATCTCGAGTTGAAGACGAACGTGCTATAGAACTCCAATGTGCATTGATGGACCGACCGAAGTCGGGCAGTCAATGCGACGTGCAGTGGACCCGTCACTATGTTGTTGAAGCGGTCCAGTTGGTTTACCATTGTCAGCAAATCAGTACATGCCCGCCTTGGATA